>NC_087069.1:43677835-43852480 GCF_963678635.1 Symsagittifera roscoffensis | reverse complement strand
ATTGTAGAAGTTAGCTAAGAAACGCAAGTATCGGCTAAATCGGGCTCCAAAAAACTCGGATGCCAAAGTTTTTCTGAAACTTACCATATGAAACCTTATCATCTTAATACATAGGAAACCTATTCCCTATCTTAATACATAGGGAAATCTATTCCCTAATGAGTTCTTACTTCCCTACAATGAATTTCTAATATATACGGAAATCTATACATGCAAAATTCGTGCGCGGAAAAAAAACTTACCATCTTACCATCTGAAACTTCGTATCTTAATACATTGGGAAACCTATTCCCTATCTTAATACATTGGGAAATCTATAGCCTATCTTAATACATAGGGTGCTGACCGGATACTCTATGGCCTATGTTAATAAATGGAAGTCAGCACCCCCCCCCCCCCCCCCGGCTGAACTGCCCCAACATCTACTCCCGGGGCTTAACTATTTGAGTTTCAACTAGAGCCCACCTACTCATGAGCTTATTAAGTCGCGCACATTCCAAAGTTTAGCGAAATGTTTAATTCCGCAATCACAAGCTCAAAACAGTTATTTAATTTAGCCGTACTGTACTTGCAACAACTCGCCTCTCAAATTGTTGTATATGTGCAGAATATGATGCTTTACTGAGAAATACCTTACTTACAACAACTCGCGTTACGAACTGTAAATCACGTGCAGATTATGATGCCATTTTCTAGATGACCTAATAAAGTAATTCGCCATGAAATACATTAGATTCGACTCGAGCTCACCTAAAACTGAGCTCATTTAACTGTGGGCATCTTGCACATGCTCAGCTCTCAAATTGCAGCGCATTTGCGACTTATATCTTCAACTAGGCATCAACACTACACACTAACAATACGTGCAGACTTTTACGCAATTTTTTCGCCGCCTCTTTTTGCATAACAGTTTCATATTCCCAACCTGTTTTTATTCCCGTTTTTAATTTTTTTTGGTTGCGCAGTCAAAAACCTAACAAGAATGCTTAACGAAGCAATAACTTGATTACATAATTTGCATTACACACTATAGAGGGCGTACATATTATGAGGCATTTTTCTAGATAACTTAGTCGATAGATTTGCCTTTTTAAATGTTTCAGGCAGTCGAATTGTTATTTTTCCTCAAAGTTTTTTTTTACTATACTTTTCTAATCATCATCCTATGCTTTTAGTTTTCAAAAAAAAGTAGTCCATTTTACCACCATTATAATGCAATCAAATTGCGCAATATGAGGTGACTAAATATTTTGAATACATTTGTTCTTCTTACTTTTCATCCTAACATAACGCATTTAACTATAACAATTGAAAAAAAAACTGTTAACTAAGAAATTTTGAAATGTGAAAGAAATGCAAATCAGCCAATGTTTATGAGTTTTCGACCATTTTTCACCTGCAACTTTGGATGCCAGCCACTGAAAATGGAAGAATTTTGACTTCAAGTGTAAGTTAAATTTCTTATCATTTTAAAATCAAAATTAAATAACACAAGTGATTATCTGAATAAAGTGATACATCAAAAATTAGTAATATAAGTGATTATCTGAATGTGTGATGTGGTTAAAGAACTATTTCAGTTGTGATTTGAACGACGGTAAAGTAACTTCTCATTGTCGCCAAAAACTGATTTAGCATGAATTCTACCAAATTGCTTTTTGAAATTCACAGCGCGAGTCTTTTAAGGCCTGAAAAAAATCTTTTTTGAGCAGTTTTTTAAGTAGAAATGAGCTACACACTTGTACAAAAATTCTTTTTTTAAATCTTACATTTTTTCTTTTTTCTGGATATATAAGTGAAAACTGGGTTTAACTTTTACCTCCAGATGTAAATCTTACACGTTCCACAATCAGAAAACAAACGCGAATAGTTGGCTTTTTTCCAATAACCTCCCGCTCGCCATACTCCAGTTTCTGTGTTTTCACAACACTAATTGCGAAATGTTATGAAACGCATAGAAGCGAAACTGTTTACAATAAATAGTATGTTCACCATGCTAAAGTGGGTTACATTATGACAATTTTAGTAGTTTTCCAAAATTGAAAGTACCATATGGATGAAAAATGAATACCGAGAGGAAGCAGAGCTTCGCACTGCTAACGATGGAAAAATGGATGTCTAGAAAAAATGTCAAAAAATCTTAATAGAAAAATGTTGGAAAACATTTTTGAAAAAAAATTAAGCATCAAAATCAGTTTGACTCTAGCTGACGTTTCAAATCTGCCAACTATGCAGACTGAAACTCTTTGAAAAAGAACACTGATGAAAACAAAATCTGATTTTTTTATTCATTTGAAACAATATAGAATTAACGAACAATTTCATATCATTTTGCATGAATCAAAACACGTAAGAATAGACAAACAACACACCTTACCTGAAAAAAAACTTAAAACGTTTCTAAAAAAAACAAAGTATTGCAAATGATACACTTTAAAAACAATTACAAAACAATTCAAAAAACTAATAATTGTACTTCCTGCGGGAAGAAAAAATTGATCAAAAAAACCTAAATCAAACAAAGATGTAGAAACAAGAAAGAGACGCTGCCCAGGAAAAAACAATTTATTTTGAGATATTCTTGAGCTGAAAAGAAACGTCGGTTTTAATTTTTGTTACAAAGAAAGTCCGGTCCGACAGAAACATGTTTAAAGAAAAAGAAAGTTGAACAAAACATCAATAACAAAAATGCAAATAAACCAAAATTCATGAAAAAACAATCAAATTGTTATCATTGAACCATTTTAAAACCTAGCCAATTAAGGATTGGAAAAGAGTATTGAACGCAAGTAAACGTAAAAAAAAACTTTTAAAAAGTCTCAATTTTCGGATTTCAAAGAAAAAAATAGATGACTTTTCAGCTCTCGAATTTCTAGAACGATTCATGATTGGCTCTTTTTTGATAATATTAGGCCAATTTGAGAAAACTGGATTAAAAGGTTAAGCTTAAATTTTGCTGGGAAATCTGATAGATAAATTCCTTTTTTGAAATAGAAATCAATCACGTTTTTTCGCGCCATTTCCACGTTTGTATTTGGAGAGTGCGATTTAAATCACTTTCAGCAGATGATTTAAAATTGAACTCAAAAAGTTCATATATAAATAAGTACAAAATTACATGACTTTCCTTTAAAAAAATTAGAAAAAAAGACTTATAGAAGAGTTTTCACCACGTTCGTTTCTCTTAATAATGAGTCCGAAAACCTATCAATACTATCAGGAAGTGGAAAGAAATTAAATGAAACGTTTTTTTAATGACAGCTAAAACCTAAATATTTCATTAGTTTTTACCCAATGAAAAATCTTAACTTTCGGATTTCAAAGAAAAAAAGAAAGTCCGGTCCGACAGAAACATGTTTAAAGAAAAAGAAAGTTGAACAAAACATCAATAACAAAAATGCAATTAAACCAAAATTCATGAAAAAGCAATCAAATTGTTATCATTGAACCATTTTAAAACCTAGCCAATTAAGGATTGGAAAAGAGTATTGAACGCAAGTAAACGTAAAAAAAAACTTTTAAAAAGTCTCAATTTTCGGATTTCAAAGAAAAAAATAGATGACCTTTCAGCTCTTGAATTTCTAGAACGATTCATGATTGGCGCTATTTTGATAAGATTAAGCCAATTTGAGAAAACTGGATTAAAAGATAAGGCTTACATTTTGCTGGGAGATCTGATAGATAAATTCCTTTTTCGAAATAGAAATCAATCACGTTTTTTGCGCCATTTCCACGTTTGTATTTGGAGAGTGCTATTTAAATCCCTATCAGCAGATAATTTAAAATTGAACTCAAAAAGTTCATATATAAATAAGTACAAAGTTACATGACTTTCCTTAAAAAAAAATTAGAAAAAAAGACTTATAGAAGAGTTTTCACCACGTTCACTTCTCTTAATAATGAGTCCGAAAACCTATCAATACTATCAGGAAGTGGAAGGAAATTAAATAGAACGTTTTTTTAATGACAGCTAAAACCTAAATATTTCATTAGTTTTTACCCATTGAAAAATCTCAACTTACGGATTTCAAAGAAAAAAACAGATGACCTTTCAGCTCTTGAATTTCTAGAACGATTCATGATTGGCGCTATTTTGATAAGATTAAGCCAATTTGAGAAAACTGGATTAAAAGATAAGGCTTACATTTTGCTGGGAAATCTGATAGATAAATTCCTTTTTCGAAATAGAAATCAATCACGTTTTTTTGCGCCATTTCCACGTTTGTATTTGGAGAGTGCTATTTAAATCCCTTTCAGCAGATAACTTAAAATTGAACTCAAAAAATTCATATATAAATAAGTACAAAATTACATGACTTTCCTTTAAAAAAATTAGAAAAAAAGACTTATAGAAGAGTTTTCACCACGTTCGTTTCTCTTAATAATGAGTCCGAAAACCTATCAATACTATCAGGAAGTGGAAGGAAATTAAATGAAACGTTTTTTTAATGACAGCTAAAACCTAAATATTTCATTAGCTTTTACCCATTGAAAAATCTCAACTTTCGGATTTCAAAGAAAAAAATAGATGATCTTTCAGCTCTTGAATTTCTAGAACGATTCATGATTGGCGCTATTTTGATGAGATTAAGCCAATTTGAGAAAACTGGATTAAAAGATAAGGCTTACATTTTGCTGGGAAATCTGATAGATAAATTCCTTTTTCGAAATAGAAATCAATCACGTTTTTTTGCGCCATTTCCACGTTTGTATTTGGAGAGTGCTATTTAAATCCCTTTCAGCAGATAATTTAAAATTGAACTCAAAAAGTTCATATATAAATAAGTACAAAATTACATTACTTTCCTTTAAAAAAATTAGAAAAAAAAGACTTATAGAAGAGTTTTCACCACGTTCGTTTCTCTTAATAATGAGTCCGAAAACCTATCAATACTATCAGGAAGTGGAAGGAAATTAATTGAAACGTTTTTTTAATGACAGCTAAAACCTAAATATTTCATTAGTTTTTACCCATTGAAAAATCTCAATTTTCGGATTTCAAAGAAAAAAATAGATGACCTTTCAGCTCTTGAATTTCTAGAACGATTCATGATTGGCGCTATTTTGATAAGATTAAGCCAATTTGAGAAAACTGGATTAAAAGATAAGGCTTACATTTTGCTGGGAAATCTGATAGATAAATTCCTTTTTCGAAATAGAAATCAATCACGTTTTTTCGCGCCATTTCCACGTTTGTATTTGGAGAGTGCTATTTAAATCCCTTTCAGCAGATAATTTAAAATTGAACTCAAAAAGTTCATATATAAATAAGTACAAAATTACATGACTTTCCTTTAAAAAAATTAGAAAAAGAAGACTTATAGAAGAGTTTTCACCACGTTCATTTCTCTTAATAATGAGTCCGAAAACCTATCAATACTATCAGGAAGTGGAAGGAAATTAAATAGAACGTTTTTTTAATGACAGCTAAAACCTAAATATTTCATTAGTTTTTACCCATTGAAAAATCTCAACTTACGGATTTCAAAGAAAAAAACAGATGACCTTTCAGCTCTTGAATTTCTAGAACGATTCATGATTGGCGCTATTTTGATAAGATTAAGCCAATTTGAGAAAACTGGATTAAAAGATAAGGCTTACATTTTGCTGGGAAATCTGATAGATAAATTCCTTTTTCGAAATAAAAATCAATCACGTTTTTTCGCGCCATTTCCACGTTTGTATTTGGAGAGTGCTATTTAAATCCCTTTCAGCAGATAATTTAAAATTGAACTCAAAAAGTTCCTATATAAATAAGTACAAAATTACATGACTTTCCTTTAAAAAAATTAGAAAAAAAGACTTATAGAAGAGTTTTCACCACGTTCACTTCTCTTAATAATGAGTCCGAAAACCTATCAATACTATCAGGAAGTGGAAGGAAATTAAATAGAACGTTTTTTAATGACAGCTAAAACCTAAATATTTCATTAGTTTTTACCCATTGAAAAATCTCAACTTACGGATTTCAAAGAAAAAAACAGATGACCTTTCAGCTCTTGAATTTCTAGAACGATTCATGATTGGCGCTATTTTGATAAGATTAAGCCATTTTGAGAAAACTGTATTAAAAGATAAAGCTTACATTTTGCTGGGAAATCTGATAGATAAATTCCTTTTTCGAAATAAAAATCAATCACGTTTTTTCGCGCCATTTCCACGTTTGTATTTGGAGAGTGCTATTTAAATCCCTTTCAGCAGATAATTTAAAATTGAACTCAAAAAGTTCATATATAAATAAATACAAAATTACATGACTTTCCTTAAAAAAAATTAGAAAAAAAGACTTATAGAAGAGTTTTCACCACGTTCACTTCTCTTAATAATGAGTCCGAAAACCTATCAATACTATCAGGAAGTGGAAGGAAATTAAATAGAACGTTTTTTAATGACAGCTAAAACCTAAATATTTCATTAGTTTTTACCCATTGAAAAATCTCAACTTACGGATTTCAAAGAAAAAAACAGATGACCTTTCAGCTCTTGAATTTCTAGAACGATTCATGATTGGCGCTATTTTGATAAGATTAAGCCATTTTGAGAAAACTGTATTAAAAGATAAAGCTTACATTTTGCTGGGAAATCTGATAGATAAATTCCTTTTTCGAAATAGAAATCAATCACGTTTTTTCGCGCCATTTCCACGTTTGTATTTGGAGAGTGCTATTTAAATCCCTTTCAGCAGATTATTTAAAATTGAACTCAAAAAGTTCATATATAAATAAGTACAAAATTACATGACTTTCCTTTAAAAAAATTAGAAAAAAAGACTTATAGAAGAGTTTTCACCACGTTCACTTCTCTTAATAATGAGTCCGAAAACCTATCAATACTATCAGGAAGTGGAAGGAAATTAAATAGAACGTTTTTTTAATGACAGCTAAAACCTAAATATTTCATTAGTTTTTACCCACTGAAAAATCTCAACTTACGGATTTCAAAGAAAAAAACAGATGACCTTTCAGCTCTTGAATTTCTAGAACGATTCATGATTGGCGCTATTTTGATAAGATTAAGCCATTTTGAGAAAACTGGATTAAAAGATAAAGCTTACATTTTGCTGGGAAATCTGATAGATAAATTCCTTTTTCGAAATAGAAATCAATCACGTTTTTTCGCGCCATTTCCAGGTTTGTATTTAGAGAGTGCTATTTAAATCCCTTTCAGCAGATAATTTAAAATTGAACTCAAAAAGTTCATATATAAATAAGTACAAAATTACATAACTTTCCTTTAAAAAAATTAGAAAAAAAAGACTTATAGAAGAGTTTTCACCACGTTCGTTTCTCTTAATAATGAGTCCGAAAACCTATCAATACTATCAGGAAGTGGAAGGAAACTAAATGAAACGTTTTTTTAATGACAGCTAAAACCTAAATATTTCATTAGTTTTTACCCATTGAAAAATCTCAACTTTCGGATTTCAAAGAAAAAAATAGATGACCTTTCAGCTCTTGAATTTCTAGAACGATTCATGATTGGCGCTATTTTGATAAGATTAAGCCAATTTGAGAAAACTGGATTAAAAGATAAGGCTTACATTTTGCTGGGAAATCTGATAGATAAATTCCTTTTTCGAAATAGAAATCAATCACGTTTTTTCGCGCCATTTCCACGCTTGTATTTGGAGAGTGCTATTTAAATCCCTTTCAGCAGATAATTTAAAATTGAACTCAAAAAGTTCATATATAAATAAGTACAAAATTACATGACTTTCCTTAAAAAAAAATTAGAAAAAAAGAATTACAGAAGAGTTTTCACCACGTTCACTTCTCTTAATAATGAGTCCGAAAACCTATCAATACTATCAGGAAGTGGAAGGAAATTAAATAGAACGTTTTTTTAATGACAGCTAAAACCTAAATATTTCATTAGTTTTTACCCATTGAAAAATCTCAACTTACGGATTTCAAAGAAAAAAACAGATGACCTTTCAGCTCTTGAATTTCTAGAACGGTTCATGATTGGCGCTATTTTGATAAGATTAAGCCATTTTGAGAAAACTGGATTAAAAGATAAAGCTTACATTTTGCTGGGAAATCTGATAGATAAATTCCTTTTTCGAAATAGAAATCAATCACGTTTTTTCGCGCCATTTCCATGTTTGTATTTGGAGAGTGCTATTTAAATCCCTTTCAGCAGATAATTTAAAATTGAACTCAAAAAGTTCATATATAAATAAGTACAAAATTACATGACTTTTCTTTAAAAAAATTAGAAAAAAAGACTTATAGAAGAGTTTTCACCACGTTCGTTTCTCTTAATAATGAGTCCGAAAACCTATCAATACTATCAGGAAGTGGAAGGAAATTAAATGAAACGTTTTTTTAATGACAGCTAAAACCTAAATATTTCATTAGTTTTTACCCATTGAAAAATCTCAACTTTCGGATTTCAAAGAAAAAAATAGATGACCTTTCAGCTCTTGAATTTCTAGAACGATTCATGATTGGCGCTATTTTGATAAGATTAAGCCATTTTGAGAAAGCTGGATTAAAAGATAAAGCTTACATTTTGCTGGGAAATCTGATAGATAAATTCCTTTTTCGAAATAGAAATCAATCACGTTTTTTCGCGCCATTTCCATGTTTGTATTTGGAGAGTGCTATTTAAATCCCTTTCAGCAGATAATTTAAAATTGAACTCAAAAAGTTCATATATAAATAAGTACAAAATTACATGACTTTCCTTAAAAAAAATTAGAAAAAAATGACTTATAGAAGAGTTTTCACCACGTTCACTTCTCTTAAAAATGAGTCCGAAAACCTATCAATAGTATCAGGAAGTGGAAGGAAATTAAATAGAACGTTTTTTTAATGACAGCTAAAACCTAAATATTTCATTAGTTTTTACCCATTGAAAAATCTCAACTTACGGATTTCAAAGAAAAAAACAGATGACCTTTCAGCTCTTGAATTTCTAGAACGGTTCATGATTGGCGCTATTTTGAGAAAACTGGATTAAAAGATAAAGCTTACATTTTGCTGGGAAATCTGATAGATAAACTCCTTTTTCGAAATAGAAATCAATCACGTTTTTTCGCGCCATTTCCATGTTTGTATTTGGAGAGTGCTATTTAAATCCCTTTCAGCTGATAATTTAAAATTGAACTCAAAAAGTTCATATATAAATAAGTACAAAATTACATGACTTTTCTTTAAAAAAATTAGAAAAAAAGACTTATAGAAGAGTTTTCACCACGTTCGTTTCTCTTAATAATGAGTCCGAAAACCTATCAATACTATCAGGAAGTGGAAGGAAATTAAATGAAACGTTTTTTTTAATGACAGCTAAAACCTAAATATTTCATTAGTTTTTACCCATTGAAAAATCTCAACTTTCGGATTTCAAAGAAAAAAATAGATGACCTTTCAGCTCTTGAATTTCTAGAACGATTCATGATTGGCACTATTTTGATAAGATTAAGCCAATTTGAGAAAACTGGATTAAAAGATAAGGCTTATATTTTGCTGGGAAATCTGATAGATAAATTCCTTTTTCGAAATAAAATTTAATCACGTTTTTTTGCGCCATTTCCACGTTTGTATTTGGAGAGTGCTATTTAAATCCTTTTTAGCAGATAATTTAAAATTGAACTCAAAAAGTTCATATATAAATAAGTACAAAATTAAATGACTTTCCTTTAAAAAAATTAGAAAAAAAAGACTTATAGAAGAGTTTTCACCACGTTCGTTTCTCTTAATAATGAGTCCGAAAACCTATCAATACTATCAGGAAGTGGAAGGAAATTAAATGAAACGTTTTTTTAATGAAAGCTAAAACCTAAATATTTCATTAGTTTTTACCCATTGAAAAATCTCAACTTTCGGATTTCAAAGAAAAAAATAGATGACCTTTCAGCTCTTGAATTTCTAGAACGATTCATGATTGGCGCTATTTTGATAATATTAAGCCAATTTGAGAAAACTGGATTAAAAGATAAGGCTTACATTTTGCTGGGAAATCTGATAGATAAATTCCTTTTTCGAAATAGAAATCAATCACGTTTTTTCGCGCCATTTCCACGTTTGTATTTGGAGAGTGCTATTTAAATCCCTTTCAGCAGATAATTTAAAATTGAACTCAAAAGGTTCATATATAAATAAGTACAAAATTACATGACTTTCCTTAAAAAAAATTAGAAAAAAAGACTTATAGAAGAGTTTTCACCACGTTCACTTCTCTTAATAATGAGTCCGAAAACCTATCAATACTATCAGGAAGTGGAAGGAAATTAAATAGAACGTTTTTTAATGACAGCTAAAACCTAAATATTTCATTAGTTTTTACCCATTGAAAAATCTCAACTTTCGGATTTCAAAGAAAAAAATAGATGACCTTTCAGCTCTTGAATTTCTAGAACGATTCATGATTGGCGCTACTTTGATAAGATTAAGCCAATTTGAGAAAACTGGATTAAAAGATAAGGCTTACATTTTGCTGGGAAATCTGATAGATAAATTCCTTTTTCGAAATAGAAATCAATCACGTTTTTTTGCGCCATTTCCACGTTTGTATTTGGAGAGTGCTATTTAAATCCCTTTCAGCAGATAATTTAAAATTGCACTCAAAAAGTTCATATATAAATAAGTACAAAATTACATGACTTTCCTTTAAAAAAATTAGAAAAAAAGACTTATAGAAGAGTTTTCACCACGTTCGTTTCTCTTAATAATGAGTCCGAAAACCTATCAATACTATCAGGAAGTGGAAGGAAATTAAATGAAACGTTTTTTTTAATGACAGCTAAAACCTAAATATTTCATTAGTTTTTACCCATTGAAAAATCTCAACTTTCGGATTTAAAAAGAAAAAAATAGATGACCTTTCAGCTCTTGAATTTCTAGAACGATTCTTGATTGGCGCTATTTTGATAAGATTAAGCCAATTTGAGAAAACTGGATTAAAAGATAAGGCTTACATTTTGCTGGGAAATCTGATAGATAAATTCCTTTTTCGAAATAGAAATCAATCACGTTTTTTCGCGCCATTTCCACGTTTGTATTTGGAGAGTGCTATTTAAATCCTTTTCAGCAGATAATTTAAAATTGAACTCAAAAAGTTCATATATAAATAAGTACAAAATTACATGACTTTCCTTTAAAAAAATTAGAAAAAAAGACTTATAGAAGAGTTTTCACCACGTTCACTTCTCTTAATAATGAGTCCGAAAACCTATCAATACTATCAGGAAGTGGAAGGAAATTAAATAGACCGTTTTTTTAATGACAGCTAAAACCTAAATATTTCATTAGTTTTTACCCATTGAAAAATCTCAACTTACGGATTTCAAAGAAAAAAACAGATGACCTTTCAGCTCTTGAATTTCTAGAACGATTCATGATTGGCGCTATTTTGATAAGATTAAGCCATTTTGAGAAAACTGGATTAAAAGATAAAGCTTACATTTTGCTGGGAAATCTGATAGATAAATTCCTTTTTCGAAATAGAAATCAATCACGTTTTTTCGCGCCATTTCCATGTTTGTATTTGGAGAGTGCTATTTAAATCCCTTTCAGCAGATTATTTAAAATTGAACTCAAAAAGTTCATATATAAATAAGTACAAAATTACATGACTTTCCTTTAAAAAAATTAGAAAAAAAAGACTTATAGAAGAGTTTTCACCACGTTCGTTTCTCTTAATAATGAGTCCGAAAACCTATCAATACTATCAGGAAGTGGAAGGAAATTAAATGAAACGTTTTTTTAATGACAGCTAAAACCTAAATATTTCATTAATTTTTACCCATTGAAAAATCTCAACTTTCGGATTTCAAAGAAAAAAATAGATGACCTTTCAGCTCTTGAATTTCTAGAACGATTCATGATTGGCGCTATTTTGATAAGATTAAGCCATTTTGAGAAAACTGGATTAAAAGATAAGGCTTACATTTTGCTGGGAAATCTGATAGATAAATTCCTCTTTCGAAATAGAAATCAATCACGTTTTTTCGCGCCATTTCCACGTTTGTATTTGGAGAGTGCTATTTAAATCCCTTTCAGCAGATAATTTAAAATTGAACTCAAAAAGTTCATATCTAAATAAGTACAAAATTACATGACTTTCCTTTAAAAAAAATTAGAAAAAAATGACTTATAGAAGAGTTTTCACCACGTTCACTTCTCTTAATAATGAGTCCGAAAACCTATCAATACTATCAGGAAGTGGAAGGAAATTAACTAGAACGTTTTTTTAATGACAGCTAAAACCTAAATATTTCATTAGTTTTTACCCATTGAAAAATCTCAACTTACGGATTTCAAAGAAAAAAACAGATGACCTTTCAGCTCTTGAATTTCTAGAACGATTCATGATTGGCGCTATTTTGATAAGATTAAGCCATTTTGAGAAAACTGGATTAAAAGATAAAGCTTACATTTTGCTGGGAAATCTGATAGATAAATTCCTTTTTCGAAATAGAAATCAATCACGTTTTTTCGCGCCATTTCCACGTTTGTATTTGGAGAGTGCTATTTAAATCCCTTTCAGCAGATTATTTAATATTGAACTCAAAAAGTTCATATATAAATAAGTACAAAATTACATGACTTTCCTTTAAAAAAATTAGAAAAAAGACTTATAGAAGAGTTTTCACCACGTTCGTTTCTCTTAATAATGAGTCCGAAAACCTATCAATACTATCAGGAAGTGGAACGAAATTAAATGAAACGTTTTTTTAATGACAGCTAAAACCTAAATATTTCATTAGTTTTTACCCATTGAAAAATCTCAACTTTCGGATTTCAAAGAAAAAAATAGATGACCTTTCAGCTCTTGAATTTCTAGAACGATTCATGATTGGCGCTATTTTGATAAGATTAAGCCAATTTGAGAAAACTGGACTAAAAGATAAGGCTTACATTTTGCTGGGAAATCTGATAGATAAATTCCTTTTTCGAAATAGAAATCAATCACGTTTTTTTTGCGCCATTTCCACGTTTGTATTTGGAGAGTGCTATTTAAATTCCTTTCAGCAGATAATTTAAAATTGAACTCAAAAAGTTCATATATAAATAAGTACAAAATTACATGACTTTCCTTTAAGAAAATTAGAAAAAAAGACTTATAGAAGAGTTTTCACCACGTTCGTTTCTCTTAATAATGAGTCCGAAAACCTATCAATACTATCAGGAAGTGGAAGGAAATTAAATGAAACGTTTTTTTAATGACAGCTAAAACCTAAATATTTCATTAATTTTTACCCATTGAAAAATCTCAACTTTCGGATTTCAAAGAAAAAAATAGATGACCTTTCAGCTCTTGAATTTCTAGAACGATTCATGATTGGCGCTATTTTGATAAGATTAAGCCATTTTGAGAAAACTGGATTAAAAGATAAGGCTTACATTTTGCTGGGAAATCTGATAGATAAATTCCTCTTTCGAAATAGAAATCAATCACGTTTTTTCGCGCCATTTCCACGTTTGTATTTGGAGAGTGCTATTTAAATCCCTTTCAGCAGATAATTTAAAATTGAACTCAAAAAGTTCATATCTAAATAAGTACAAAATTACATGACTTTCCTTTAAAAAAAATTAGAAAAAAATGACTTATAGAAGAGTTTTCACCACGTTCACTTCTCTTAATAATGAGTCCGAAAACCTATCAATACTATCAGGAAGTGGAAGGAAATTAACTAGAACGTTTTTTTAATGACAGCTAAAACCTAAATATTTCATTAGTTTTTACCCATTGAAAAATCTCAACTTACGGATTTCAAAGAAAAAAACAGATGACCTTTCAGCTCTTGAATTTCTAGAACGATTCATGATTGGCGCTATTTTGATAAGATTAAGCCATTTTGAGAAAACTGGATTAAAAGATAAAGCTTACATTTTGCTGGGAAATCTGATAGATAAATTCCTTTTTCGAAATAGAAATCAATCACGTTTTTTTTGCGCCATTTCCACGTTTGTATTTGGAGAGTGCTATTTAAATTCCTTTCAGCAGATAATTTAAAATTGAACTCAAAAAGTTCATATATAAATAAGTACAAAATTACATGACTTTCCTTTAAGAAAATTAGAAAAAAAGACTTATAGAAGAGTTTTCACCACGTTCGTTTCTCTTAATAATGAGTCCGAAAACCTATCAATACTATCAGGAAGTGGAAGGAAACTAAATGAAACGTTTTTTTAATGACAGCTAAAACCTAAATATTTCATTAGTTTTTACCCATTGAAAAATCTCAACTTTCGGATTTCAAAGAAAAAAATAGATGACCTTTCAGCTCTTGAATTTCTAGAACGATTCATGATTGGCGCTATTTTGATAAGATTAAGCCAATTTGAGAAAACTGGATTAAAAGATAAGGCTTACATTTTGCTGGGAAATCTGATAGATAAATTCCTTTTTCGAAATAGAAATCAATCACGTTTTTTCGCGCCTTTTCCACGTTTGTATTTGGAGAGTGCTATTTAAATCCCTTTCAGCAGATAATTTAAAATTGAACTCAAAAAGTTCATATATAAATAAGTACAAAACTACATGACTTTCCTTAAAAAAAATTAGAAAAAAAGACTTATAGAAGAGTTTTCACCACGTTCACTTCTCTTAATAATGAGTCCGAAAACCTATCAATACTATCAGGAAGTGGAAGGAAATTAAATAGAACGTTTTTTTAATGACAGCTAAAACCTAAATATTTCATTAGTTTTTACCCATTGAAAAATCTCAACTTACGGATTTCAAAGAAAAAAACAGATGACCTTTCAGCTCTTGAATTTCTAGAACGATTCATGATTGGCGCTATTTTGATAAGATTAAGCCATTTTGAGAAAACTGGATTAAAAGATAAAGCTTACATTTTCCTGGGAAATCTGATAGATAAATTCCTTTTTCGAAATAGAAATCAATCACGTTTTTTCGCGCCATTTCCACGTTTGTATTTGGAGAGTGCTATTTAAATCCCTTTCAGCAGATTATTTAAAATTGAACTCAAAAAGTTCATATATAAATAAGTACAAAATTACATGACTTTCCTTTAAAAAAAATTAGAAAAAAAGACTTATAGAAGAGTTTTCACCACGTTCGTTTCTCTTAATAATGAGTCCGAAAACCTATCAATACTATCAGGAAGTGGAAGGAAATTAAATGAAACGTTTTTTAATGACAGCTAAAACCTAAATATTTCATTAGTTTTTACCCATTGAAAAATCTCAACATTCGGATTTCAAAGAAAAAAATAGATGACCCTTCAGCTCTTGAATTTCTAGAACGATTCATGATTGGCGCTATTTTGATAAGATTAAGCCAATTTGAGAAAACTGGATTAAAAGATAAGGCTTACATTTTGCTGGGAAATCTGATAGATAAATTCCTTTTTCGAAATAGAAATCAATCACGTTTTTTGCGCCATTTCCACGTTTGTATTTGGAGAGTGCTATTTAAATCCCTATCAGCAGATAATTTAAAATTGAACTCAAAAAGTTCATATATAAATTAGTACAAAATTACATGACTTTCCTTTAAAAAAATTTAAAAAAAGACTTATAGAAGAGTTTTCACCACGTTCGTTTCTCTTAATAATGAGTCCGAAAACCTATCAATACTATCAGGAAGTGGAAGGAAATTAAATGAAACGTTTTTTTAATGACAGCTAAAACCTAAATATTTCATTAGTTTTTACCCATTGAAAAATCTCAACTTTCGGATTTCAAAGAAAAAAATAGATGACCTTTCAGCTCTTGAATTTCTAGAACGATTCATGATTGGCGCTATTTTGATAAGATTAAGCCATTTTGAGAAAACTGGATTAAAAGATAAGGCTTACATTTTGCTGGGAAATCTGATAGATAAATTCCTTTTTCGAAATAGAAATCAATCACGTTTTTTCGCGCCATTTCCACGTTTGTATTTGGAGAGTGCTATTTAAATCCCTTTCAGCAGATAATTTAAAATTGAACTCAAAAAGTTCATATATAAATAAGTACAAAATTACATGACTTTCCTTAGAAAAAATTAGAAAAAAAGACTTATAGAAGAGTTTTCACCACGTTCACTTCTCTTAATAATGAGTCCGAAAACCTATCAATACTATCAGGAAGTGGAAGAAAATTAAATAGAACGTTTTTTTAATGACAGCTAAAACCTAAATATTTCATTAGTTTTTACCCATTGAAAAATCTCAACTTACGGATTTCAAAGAAAAAAACAGATGACCTTTCAGCTCTTGAATTTCTAGAACGATTCATGATTGGCGCTATTTTGATAAGATTAAGCCATTTTGAGAAAACTGGATTAAAGGATAAAGCTTACATTTTGCTGGGAAATCTGATAGATAAATTCCTTTTTCGAAATAGAAATCAATCACGTTTTTTCGCGCCATTTCCACGTTTGTATTTGGAGAGTGCTATTTAAATCCCTTTCAGCAGATTATTTAAAATTGAACTCAAAAAGTTCATATATAAATAAGTACAAAATTACATGACTTTTCTTTAAAAAAATTAGAAAAAAAAGACTTATAGAAGAGTTTTCACCACGTTCATTTCTCTTAATAATGAGTCCGAAAACCTATCAATACTATCAGGAAGTGGAAGGAAATTAAATAGAACTTTTTTTTTAATGACAGCTAAAACCTAAATATTTCATTAGTTTTTACCCATTGAAAAATCTCAACTTTCGGATTTCAAAGAAAAAAATAGATGATCTTTCAGCTCTTGAATTTCTAGAACGATTCATGATTGGCGCTATTTTGATAAGATTAAGCCAATTTGAGAAAACTGGATTAAAAGATAAAGCTTACACTTTGCTGGGAAATCTGATAGATAAATTCCTTTTTCGAAATAGAAATCAATCACGTTTTTTCGCGCCATTTCCACGTTTGTATTTGGAGAGTGCTATTTAAATCCCCTTCAGCAGATAATTTAAAATTGAACTCAAAAAGTTCATATATAAATAAGTACAAAATTACATGACTTTTCTTTAAAAAAATTAGAAAAAAAAAGACTTATAGAAGAGTTTTCACCACGTTCATTTCTCTTAATAATGAGTCCGAAAACCTATCAATACTATCAGGAAGTGGAAGGAAATTAAATAGAACTTTTTTTTAATGACAGCTAAAACCTAAATATTTCATTAGTTTTTACCCATTGAAAAATCTCAACTTTCGGATTTCAAAGAAAAAAATAAATGACCTTTCAGCTCTTGAATTTCTAGAACGATTCATGATTGGCGCTATTTTAATAAGATTAAGCCAATTTGAGAAAACTGGATTAAAAGATAAAGCTTACACTTTGCTGGGAAATCTGATAGATAAATTCCTTTTTCGAAATAGAAATCAATCACGTTTTTTCGCGCCATTTCCACGTTTGTATTTGGAGAGTGCTATTTAAATCCCCTTCAGCAGATAATTTAAAATTGAACTCAAAAATTTCATGTATAAAAAAGTACAAAATTACATGACTTTCCTTAAAAAAAATTAGAAAAAAAGACTTATAGAAGAGTTTTCACCACGTTCATTTCTCTTAATAATGAGTCCGAAAACCTATCAATACTATCAGGAAGTGGAAGGAAATTAAATAGAACGTTTTTTTAATGACAGCTAAAACCTAAATATTTCATTAGTTTTTACCCATTGAAAAATCTCAACTTTCGGATTTCAAAGAAAAAAATAGATGACCTTTCAGCTCTTGAATTTCTAGAACGATTCATGATTGGCGCTATTTTGATAAGATTAAGCCATTTTGAGAAAACTGGATTAAAAGATAATGCTTACATTTTGCTGGGAAATCTGATAGATAAATTCCTTTTTCGAAATAGAAATCAATCACGTTTTTTCGCGCCATTTCCACGTTTGTATTTGGAGAGTGCTATTGAAATCCCTTTCAGCAGATAATTTAAAATTGAACTCAAAAATTTCATGTATAAAAAAGTACAAAATTACATGACTTTCCTTAAAAAAAATTAGAAAAAAAGACTTATAGAAGAGTTTTCACCACGTTCATTTCTCTTAATAATGAGTCCGAAAACCTATCAATACTATCAGGAAGTGGAAGGAAATTAAATAGAACGTTTTTTTAATGACAGCTAAAACCTAAATTTTTCTTTAGTTTTTACCCATTGAAAAATCTCAAATTTCGGATTTCAAAGAAAAAATTAGATGACTTTTCAGCTCTTGAATTTCTAGAACGATTCATGATTGGCTCTTTTTTGATAAGATTAAGCCAATTTGAGAAAACTGGATTAAAAGGTTAAGCTTAAATTTTGCTGGGAAATCTGATAAATAAATTCCTTTTTTGAAATAGAAATCAATCACGTTTTTTCGCGCCATTTCCACGTTTGTATTTGGAGAGTGCTATTTAAATCCCTTTCAGCAGATAATTTAAAATTGAACTCAAAAAGTTCATATATAAATAAGTACAAAATTACATGACTTTCCTTAGAAAAAATTAGAAAAAAAGACTTATAGAAGAGTTTTCACCACGTTCACTTCTCTTAATAATGAGTCCGAAAACCTATCAATACTATCAGGAAGTGGAAGAAAATTAAATAGAACGTTTTTTTAATGACAGCTAAAACCTAAATATTTCATTAGTTTTTACCCATTGAAAAATCTCAACTTTCGGATTTCAAAGAAAAAAATAGATGACCTTTCAGCTCTTGAATTTCTAGAACGATTCATGATTGGCGCTATTTTGATAAGATTAAGCCATTTTGAGAAAACTGGATTAAAAGATAAAGCTTACATTTTGCTGGGAAATCTGATAGATAAATTCCTTTTTCGAAATAGAAATCAATCACGTTTTTTCGCGCCATTTCCACGTTTGTATTTGGAGAGTGCTATTTAAATCCCTTTCAGCAGATAATTTAAAATTGAACTCAAAAAGTTCATGTATAAAAAAGTACAAAATTACATGACTTTCCTCAGAAAAAATTAGAAAAAAAGACTTATAGAAGAGTTTTCACCACGTTCACTTCTCTTAATAATGAGTCCGAAAACCTATCAATACTATCAGGAAGTGGAAGAAAATTAAATAGAACGTTTTTTTAATGACAGCTAAAACCTAAATATTTCATTAGTTTTTACCCATTGAAAAATCTCAACTTTCGGATTTCAAAGAAAAAAATAGATGACCTTTCAGCTCTTGAATTTCTAGAACGATTCATGATTGGCGCTATTTTGATAAGATTAAGCCATTTTGAGAAAACTGGATTAAAAGATAAAGCTTACATTTTGCTGGGAAATCTGATAGATAAATTCCTTTTTCGAAATAGAAATCAATCACGTTTTTTCGCGCCATTTCCACGTTTGTATTTGGAGAGTGCTATTTAAATCCCTTTCAGCAGATAATTTAAAATTGAACTCAAAAAGTTCATGTATAAAAAAGTACAAAATTACATGACTTTCCTTTAAAAAAATTAGAAAAAAAGACTTATAGAAGAGTTTTCACCACGTTCATTTCTCTTAATAATGAGTCCGAAAACCTATCAATACTATCAGGAAGTGGAAGGAAATTAAATAGAACGTTTTTTTAATGACAGCTAAAACCTAAATATTTCTTTAGTTTTTACCCATTGAAAAATCTCAACTTTCGGATTTCAAAGAAAAAATTAGATGACTTTTCAGCTCTTGAATTTCTAGAACGATTCATGATTGGCTCTTTTTTGATAAGATTAAGCCAATTTGAGAAAACTGGATTAAAAGGTTAAGCTTAAATTTTGCCGAGAAATCTGATAGATAAATTCCTTTTTTGAAATAGAAATCAATCACGTTTTTTCGCGACATTTCCACGTTTGTATTTGGAGAGTGCGATTTAAATCACTTTCAGCAGATGATTTAAAATTGAACTCAAAAAGTTCATGTATAAATAAGTACAAAATTCCAAGACTTTCCAAAAAAAATTTTAAAAAAATCTGCAAGACTTATAGAAGAGTTTTCACCACGTTCGTTTCTCTAAATAATGAGTCCGAAAACCTATCAATACTATCAGGAAGTGGAAGGAAAATAAATAGAACGTTTTTTTAATGACAGCTAAAACCTAAATATTTCATTAGTTTTTACCCATTGAAACTATTATATAACAAGTTAAAACAACAAAAATAAACAACAAGTTAAAACAACACGGAATACAACCAGTTTATCAGAAAAAGTAACAGACAGCAACTCAAGTTGACAGAGTAAAACAACAAATACCTCTGTCAATTTTGAACAAAACTTACCAAAAACTTTAGGTAGATTTAATTCTGAAATGATAGGACTTCAGGCTTGCTGGGTCTCCATTTTTCAACTAAAATGGTTACCTTTAAACTGGATTAAAATCCAATGAGAAAAAAATCAAATATCGATAAAACTCAAAAAAAATTTAACAAAGAATTAGCAAAAACTGATGAGCTATTTTGTCAGCACCAAAAAAATGCGATAAAAACAACCAATCAAACTAACAACAATAACAAAGGTTTGAACCAACTGTGATACTTGAACTGAGAAAAACAAAGACAATAAATTTTTAAGAGTCTTGATTGCAAGTCATTGAAATCAAGAGGACTTGATTTAAAACTTTTGCATGATTTCAATTTACAAATCGATCACTCTCACATAGTACCGAAAAAAATCATTCGAAAAAAAAACGTTCTGAAAATAAGCGCCGAAATTAAAGCCGAACTCTTCCAGCCTCGAAATACTACCAAAAGTTTTCGGTGCGGAAAAAAAACTCCGAAAAACTCTTAACATGGTGCTTAACTCTTAACTACACTTAACATGGCGCTACTAAAACTATTACTATTTAGTTCATTCTGTGAAAAAGTTCTTTACGGGAAAAAAAACAAATCAATTTTGGTTAAATTTGACGAGTAGGTGTTAAATTCATAACACAAAATTCTTTTATCTGATCCATAGAAAAACTAATTTTACTCTAAAACTAATAAAGAAAAACCAACTAGCCATAGAAAAAACTTTCACAAAAATCTTTTGCGTTAGTCATGTTTGGCAGACAACTGTAGTCATTTATGATTAATTAGCGTTAAACTTTTTCCTCTTAGTACACTACGCACACACAAAATCGGAATGTTTTTTTTTGTATCAGTGTCATCGCAATTTTCTGAATTTTTTTTTGTATTTTTAAATTCGTTCCACTTGTTCGTGAGTTCGCTGCCGAATTGCAAACAAATTTTGTATTTTATTATTTTTTCGTGAGTTAGAGCTGCCGAATTGCAAAAACATTTTGTATTTAAACAATCTCGTTGAACCCATGGTACAACGACTAAATGATGGACGACAGATATTACCAGTATATTCATACAAGAGATGAAACATACTATAATTTAAAAAAAAAATAAAATAAAAGCGCTTAGCTGAAAAAATTTTACCCTACATTTACGCAACAACAACTGTCATAATTTTCGTAAACCAATTCTGACTTTTTAATCGTGTGGTGGTGGGATTCTTTTTATTAAAAATTACAACATCAAAACTTTTAATTCTTTTTTTGTTCAATTGAACATAAATCATTTTTCATAGTCGCCAAATCTTAATAATTAGCCTTCGCAAGAATCGAACAAAACGAAGGAAAAAATTTTTGAAATGTATAAAAAAAAATCATGAAAAAACAGTGCAGGTTCCAAAAGAAGAACGTCCAACACATTATCCCGAAAAATACAAATTTATACTTCAGAAGGCTGTAACAAAAAATCTTTTTTTTAAGTTTGAGTAATTATGTGAAATGTTTGAAAAATAATAAGGTTTCCACAGACATCTTTGTGAAAATTTTTCATCTTTGTTTACAGTGTATCCGTATTTTCCAATTGAGGTATCATAGAAAGAAAAAAAAAAAAATTTATCACAACTTAGAATTGCTAATTCAAACAAAACGGAAGAAAAAAACAAGATTTTTAAGGAAACCGGATCGAAAGAAAAAATTGTTACTTAAAAAATCCTCAGAGATGCAAAAATGATAGGTTTTACAAGAATTAGTTGATTAGGCCTAAAGTTTCATATAAAAAAAGCGTTTTGACCCAGCTACCTAAAAAACAATACTTAGAAGGTAATAATACGCTTAAGCTCACCAAACATAACTATTTGAAAAAGCCAACTGGAAAGGTAATTTTTCACAATAAAGTGCTAGGGAAAATGCTTGTTCCAAAACATAAAACTGTGTAATAACAAACAAAATCTTGAAAAAAAGCAAGTCGAAAAGCAAATCCTAATTGCATAAATTGCGTTTTAAAGCAAAATACTCGTTGACAACATGTCTGCTTCGAGGTTTTGAAAAAAAAACGCCATGAATGATAGAAGGATTGTCTGCTCATTTTCAGTTTCTTCTAAAATTGCTACCAGCTTTTGTAATTTCTTATACCAAATATAACAGAAAAACACGTAACTTTTACAAGAACTTCTGAAATTGACAGAAACTTCGATTGAAGTAGAAGGTGGTCAATTGTAACGAAATTTCAGACACATGTCTGATACTTTTATTTAGCTATTGATTGAAAGTTCTCTTTTTGAATTGAAAACAAGCTCGATGAATGGGAATGATTAAGCTCGATTTTTTTTGTTCTATTCAAGAACTATAGGAAAATTCTGCTTATATTGCTTTGAAAAAATCTGAGAGTTGCCCGCTTATTAAGTCAATTTCACTTGATTAACAAAACTAAGAAGATCTAACATGTAGCCCGACAGGCCTATCCCGGGGCTTAACTATTTGAGTTTCAACTAGAGCCCACCTACTCGTGAGCTTATCAAGTCGCGCACATTCCAAAGTTTAGCGAAATGTTTAGTTCCGCAATCATAAGCTCAAAACAGTTATTTAATTGAGCCGTACTGTACTTGCAACAACTCGCCTCTCAAATTGTTGTATATGTGCAGAATATGATGCTTTACTGAGAAATACCTTACTTGCAACAACTCGCGTTTTCTAGATGACCTAATAAAGTAATTCGCCATGAAATACATTAGATTCGACTCGAGCTCACCTAAAATTGAGCTCATTTAACTGTGGGCATCTTGCACATGCTCAGCTCTCAAATTGCAGCGCATTTGCTACTTATATCTTCAACTAGGCATCAACACTACACACTAACAATACGTGCAGATTTTTACGCAATTTTTTCGCCGCCTCTTTTTGCATAACAGTTTCATATTCCCAACCTAGTTTTTAATTTTTTTTTGGTTGCGCAGTCAAAAACCTAACGAGAATGCTTAACGAAGCAATAACTTGA
This sequence comes from Symsagittifera roscoffensis, assembly GCF_963678635.1. Taxonomy (NCBI): domain Eukaryota; kingdom Metazoa; phylum Xenacoelomorpha; order Acoela; family Convolutidae; genus Symsagittifera; species Symsagittifera roscoffensis. The sequence continues at coordinate 43,829,323 of NC_087069.1, read as the reverse complement.
TTACATAATTTGCATTACACACTATAGAGGGCGTACATATTATGAGGCATTTTCTAGATAACTTAGTCGATAGATTTGCCTTTTCAAATGTTTCAGGCAGTCGAATTGTTATTTTTCCTCAAAGTTTTTTTTTTTACTATTCTTTTCTAATCATCATATTATGCTTTTAGTTTTCAAAAAAAGTAGTCCATTTTACCACCATTATAATGCAATCAAATTGCGCAATATGAGGTGACTAAATATTTTGAATACATTTGTTCTTCTTACTTTTCATCCTAACATAACGCATTTAACTATAACAATTGAAAAAAAAAACTGTTAACTAAGAAAATTTGAAATGTGAAAGAAATGCAAATCAGCCAATTTATATGAGTTTTCGACCATTTTTCACCTGCAACTTTGGATGCCAGCCACTGAAAATGGAAGAATTTTGTCTTCAGGTGTAAGTTAAATTTCTTATCATTTTAAAATCAAAATTAAATAACACAAGTGATTATCTGAATTAAGTGATACATCAAAAATTAGTAATATAAGTGATTATCTGAATGTGTGATGTGGTTAAAGAACTATTTCAGTTGTGATTTGAATGACAGTAAAGTAACTTCTCATTGTCGCCAAAAACTGATTTAGCATGAATTCTACCAAATTGCTTTTTGAAATTCACAGCGCGAGTCTTTTAAGGCCTGAAAAAAATCTTTTTTGAGCAGTTTTTTAAGTAGAAATGAGCTGTTACAATGTTATTGATATTCAGCCAAGACATTAGCCGATTGCTACACACTTGTACAAAAAATTTTTTTTATCTTACATTTTTTCTTTTTTCTGGATATATAAGTGAAAACTGGGTTTAACTTTTACCTCCAGATGTAAATCTTACACGTTCCACAATCAGAAAACAAACGCGAATAGTTGGCTTTTTTCCAATAACCTCCCGCTCGCCATACTCCAGTTTCTGTGTTTTCACAACACTAATTGCGAAATGTTATGAAACGCATAGAAGCGAAACTGTTTACAAAAAATAGTATGTTCACCATGCTAAAGTGGGTTACATTATGACAATTTTAGTAGTTTTCCAAAATTGAAAGTACCATATGGATGAAAAATGAATACCGAGAGGAAGCAGAATTTCGCACTGCTAACGATGCTAAAAATGGATGTCTAGAAAAAATGTCAAAAAATTTTAATAGAAAAATGTTGGAAAACATTTTTGAAAAAAAATAAGCATCAAAATCAGTTTGACTCTAGCTGACGTTTCAAATCGGCCAGCTATGCAGAATGAAACTCTTTGAAAAAGAACACTGATGAAAAAAAATCTGATTTTTTTATTCATTTGAAACAATATATAATTAACGAACAATTTCATATCATTTTGCATGAATCAAAGCACGTAAGAATAGACAAACAACACACCTTACCTGAAAAAAAAACTTAAAACGTTTCTAAAATAACAAAGTATTGCAAATGATACACCTTAAAAACAATTACAAAACAATTCAAAAACTAATAATTGTACTTCCTGCGGGAAGAAAAAATTGATCAAAAAAACTTAAATCGAACAAAGATGTAGAAACAAGAAAGAGACGCTGCCAAGGAAAAAACAATTTATTTTGAGATATTCTTGAGCTGAAAAGGAACGTCGGTTTTATTTTTGTTACAAAGAAAGTCCGGTCCGACAAAAACATGTTTAAAGAAAAAGAAAATTGAACAAAACATCAATAACAAAAATGCAAATAAACCAAAATTCATGAAAAAACAATCAAATTGTTATCATTGAACCATTTTAAAACCTAGCCAATTAAGGATTGGAAAAGAGTATTGAACGCAAGTAAACGTAAAAAAAAACTTTTAAAAAATCTCAATTTTCGGATTTCAAAGAAAAAAATAGATGACTTTTCAGCTCTTGAATTTCTAGAACGATTCATGATTGGCTCTTTTTTGATAAGATTAGGCTAATTTGAAAAAACTGGATTAAAAGGTTAAGCTTAAATTTTGCTGGGAAATCTGATAGATATATTCCTTTTTTGAAATAGAAATCAATCACGTTTTTTCGCGCCATTTCCACGTTTGTATTTGGAGAGTGCGATTTAAATCACTTTCAGCAGATGATTTAAAATTGAACTCAAAAAGTTCATGTATAAATAAGTACAAAATTTCAAGACTTTCCTAAAAAAAATTTTAAAAAATCTGCAAGACTTATAGAAGAGTTTTCACCACGTTCATTTCTCTTAATTATCAGTCCGAAAACCTATCAATACTATCAGGAAGTGGAAGGAAAATAAATAGAATGTTTTTTTTAATGACAGCTAAAACCTAAATATTTCATTAGTTTTTACCCATTGAAAAATCTCAACTTTCGGATTTCAAAGAAAAAAATAGATGACCTTTCAGCTCTTGAATTTCTAGAACGATTCATGATTGGCGCTATTTTCATAAGATTAAGCCAATTTGAGAAAACTGGATTAAAAGATAAAGCTTACATTTTGCTGGGAAATCTGATAGATAAATTCCTTTTTCGAAATAGAAATCAATCACGTTTTTTCGCGCCATTTCTACGTTTGTATTTGGAGAGTGCTATTTAAATCCCTTTCAGCAGATAATTTAAAATTGAACTCAAAAAGTTCATATATAAATAAGTACAAAATTACATGACTTTCCTTAAAAAAAATTAGAAAAAAAAGACTTATAGAAGAGTTTTCACCACGTTCGTTTCTCTTAATAATGAGTCCGAAAACCTATCAATACTATCAACAAGTGGAAGGAAATTAAATAGAACGTTTTTTTAATGATAGCTAAAACCTAAATATTTCATTAGTTTTTACCCATTGAAAAATCTCAACTTTCGGATTTCAAAGAAAAAAATAGATGACCTTTCAGCTCTTGAATTTCTAGAACGATTCATGATTGGCGCTATTTTGTGAAGATTAAGCCATTTTGAGAAAACTGGATTAAAAGATAAAGCTTACATTTTGCTGGGAAATCTGATAGATAAATTCCTTTTTCGAAATAGAAATCAATCACGTTTTTTCGCGCCATTTCCACGTTTGTATTTGGAGAGTGCTATTTAAATCTCTTTCAGCAGATAATTTAAAATTGAACTCAAAAAGTTCATGTATAAATAAGTACAAAATTACATGACTTTCCTTAAAAAAAATGGAAAAAAAGACTTATAGAAGAGTTTTCACCACGTTCATTTCTCTTAATAATGAGTCCGTAAACCTATCAATACTATCAGGAAGTGGAAGGAAATTATAAAGAACGTTTTTTTAATGACAGCTAAAACCTAAATATTTCTTTAGTTTTTACCCATTGAAACTATTATATAACAAGTTAAAACAACAAAAATAAACAACAAGTTAAAACAACACGGAATACAACCAGTTTATCAGAAAAAGTAACAGACAGCAACTCAAGTTGACAGATTAAAACAACAAATACCTCTGTCAATTTTGAACAAAACTTACCAAAAATTTTAGGTAGATTTAATTCTGAAATGATAGGACTTCAGGCTTGCTGGGTCTCCATTTTTCAACTAAAATGGTTACCTTCAAACTGGATTAAAATCCAATGAGAAAAAAAATCAAATATCGATAAAACTCAAAAAAAAATTAACAAAGAATGAGCAAAAACTGATGAGCTATTTTGTCAGCACCAAAAAAAATGCGATAAAAACAACCAATCAAACTAACAACAATAACAAAGGTTTGAACCAACTGTGATACTTGAACTGAGAAAAACAAAGACAATAAATTTTTAAGAGTCTTGATTGCAAGTCATTGAAATCAAGAGGACTTGATTTAAAACTTTTGCATGATTTCAATTTACAAATCGATCACTCTCACATAGTACCGAAAAAAAATCAATCGGAAAAAAAACGTTCTGAAAATAAGCGCCGAAATTAAAGCCGAACTCTTCCAGCCTCGAAATACTACCAAAAGTTTTCGGTGCGGAAAAAAAACTCCGAAAAACTCTTACCAAGAACCCAGAGCCCATGCCTAATACGCAACTACTATACACTACACTTAACATGGCGCTACTAAAACTATTACTATTTAGTTTATTCTGTGAAAAAGTTCTTTACGGGAAAAAAACAAATCAATTTTGGTTAAATTTGACGAGTAGGTGTTAAATTCATAACACAAAATTCTTTTATCTGATCCATAGAAAAACTAATTTTACTCTAAAACTAATAAAGAAAAACCAACTAGCCATAGAAAAAACTTTCACAAAAATCTTTTGCGTTAGTCATGTTTGGCAGACAACTGTAGTCATTTATGATTAATTAGCGTTAAACTTTTTCCTCTTAGTACACTACGCACACACAAAATCGGAACAAATTTGACAAAAAAATGTTTTTTTTTGTATCAGTGTCATCGCAATTTTCTGAATTTTTTTTTTGTATTTTTAAATTCGTTCCACTTGTTCGTGAGTTAGCTGCCGAATTGCAAACAAATTTTGTATTTTATTATTTTTTCGTGAGTTAGAGCTGCCGAATTGCAAAAACATTTTGTATTTAAACAATCTCGTTGAACCCATGGTACAACGACTAAATGATGAACGACAGATATTACCAGTATATTCATACAAGAGATGAAACATACTATAATTCAAAAAAAATAAAATAAAAGCGCTTAGCTGAAAAAATTTTACCCTACATTTACGCAACAACAACTGTCATAATTTTCGTAAACCAATTCTGACTTTTAATCGTGTGGTGGTGGGATTCTTTTTATTAAAAATTACAACATCAAAACTTTTAATTCTTTTTTTTTTTTCAATTGAACATAAATCATTTTTCATAGTCGCCAAATCTTAATAATTAGCCTTCGCAAGAATCGAACAAAACGAAGGAAAAATTTTTTGAAATTTATTTAAAAAAATCATGAAACAGTGCAGGTTCCAAAAGAAGAACGTCCAACACATTATCCCGAAAAATACAAATTTATACTTCAGAAGGCTGTAACAAAAAATCTTTTTTTTAAGTTTGAGTAATTATGTGAAAAGTTTGAAAAATATTAAGGTTTCCACAGACATCTTTTTGAAAATTTTTCATCTATGTTTACAGTGTATCCGTATTTTCCAATTGAGGTATCATAGAAAGAAAGAAAACAAAATTTATCACAACTTAGAATTGCTAATTCAAACAAAACGGAAGAAAAAAACAAGATTTTTAAGGAAACCGGATCGAAAGAAAAAATTGTTACTTAAAAAATCCTCAGAGATGCAAAAATGATAGGTTTTACAAGAATTAGTTGATTAGGCCTAAAGTTTCATATAAAAAAAGCGTTTTGACCCAGCTACCTAAAAAACAATACTTAGAAGGTAATAATACGCTTAAGCTCACCAAACATAACTATTTGAAAAAGCCAACTGGAAAGGTAATTTTTCACAATAAAGTGCTAGGGAAAATGCTTGTTCCAAAACATAAAACTGTGTAATAACAAACAAAATCTTGAAAAAAAGCAAGTCGAAAAGCAAATCCTAATTGCATAAATTGCGTTTTAAAGCAAAATACTCGTTGACAACATGTCTGCTTCGAGGTTTTGAAAAAAAACGCCATGAATGATAGAAGGATTGTCTGCTCATTTTCAGTTTCTTCTAAAATTGCTACCAGCTTTTGTAATTTCTTATACCAAATATAACAGAAAAACACGTAACTTTTACAAGAACTTCTGAAATTGACAGAAACTTCGATTGAAGTAGAAGGTGGTCAATTGTAACGAAATTTCAGACACATGTCTGATACTTTTATTTAGCTATTGATTGAAAGTTCTCTTTTTGAATTGAAAACAAGCTCGATGAATGGGAATGATTAAGCTCGATTTTTTTTGTCCTATTCAAGAACTATAGGAAAATTCTGCTTATATTGCTTTGAAAAAATCTGAGAGTTGCCCGCTTATTAAGTCAATTTTACTTGATTAACAAAACAAAGAAGATCTAACATGTAGCCCGAGAGGCCTATCCCGGGGCTTAACTATTTGAGTTTCAACTAGAGCCCACCTACTCATGAGCTTATCAAGTCGCGCACATTCCAAAGTTTAGCGAAATGTTTAGTTCCGCAATCATAAGCTCAAAACAGTTATTTAATTGAGCCGTACTGTACTTGCAACAACTCGCCTCTCAAATTGTTGTATATGTGCAGAATATGATGCTTTACTGAGAAATACCTTACTTGCAACAACTCGCGTTACGAACTGTAAATCACGTGCAGATTATGATGCCATTTTCTAGATGACCTAATAAAGTAATTCGCCATGAAATACATTAGATTCGACTCGAGCTCACCTAAAATTGAGCTCATTTAACTGTGGGCATCTTGCACATGCTCAGCTCTCAAATTGCAGCGCATTTGCGACTTATATCTTCAACTAGGCATCAACACTACACACTAACAATACGTGCAGACTTTTACGCAATTTTTTCGCCGTCTCTTTTTGCATAACAGTTTCATATTCCCAACCTAGTTTTTATTTTTTTTTGGTTGCGCAGTCAAAAACCTAACAAGAATGCTTAACGAAGCAATAACTTGATTACATAATTTGCATTACAGACTATAGAGGGCGTACATATTATGAGGCATTTTTCTAGATAACTTAGTCGATAGATTTGCCTTTTCAAATGTTTCAGGCAGTCGAATTGTTATTTTTCCTCAAAGTTTTTTTTTACTATACTTTTCTAATCATCATCCTATGCTTTTAGTTTTCAAAAGAAAGTAGTCCATTTTACCACCATTATAATGCAATCAAATTGCGCAATATGAGGTGACTAAATATTTTGAATACATTTGTTCTTCTTACTTTTCATCCTAACATAACGCATTTAACTATAACAATTGAAAAAAAAAACGGTTAACTAAGAAATTTTGAAATGTGAAAGAAATGCAAATCAGCCAATTTTTATGAGTTTTCGACCATTTTTCACCTGCAACTTTGGATGCCAGCCACTGAAAATGGAAGAATTTTGTCTTCAGATGTAAGTTAAATTTCTTATCATTTTAAAATCAAAATTAAATAACACAAGTGATTATCTGAATTAAGTGATACATCAAAAATTAGTAATATAAGTGATTATCTGAATGTGTGATGTGGTTAAAGAACTATTTCAGTTGTGATTTGAACGACGGTAAAGTAACTTCTCATTGTCGCCAAAAACTGATTTAGCATGAATTCTACCAAATTGCTTTTTGAAATTCACAGCGCGAGTTTAAGGCCTGAAAAAATCTTTTTGAGCAGTTTTTTAAGTAGAAATGAGCTACACACTTGTACAAAAATTTTTTTTTTAAATCTTACATTTTTTCTTTTTTCTGGATATATAAGTGAAAACTGGGTTTAACTTTTACCTCCAGATGTAAATCTTACACGTTCCACAATCAGAAAACAAACGCGAATAGTTGGCTTTTTTCCAATAACCTCCCGCTCGCCATACTCCAGTTTCTGTGTTTTCACAACACTAATTGCGAAATGTTATGAAACGCATAGAAGCGAAACTGTTTACAATAAATAATATGTTCACCATGCTAAAGTGGGTTACATTATGACAATTTTAGTAGTTTTCCAAAATTGAAAGTACCATATGGATGAAAAATGAATACCGAGAGGAAGCAGAGCTTCGCACTGCTAACGATGGATGGAAAAAATGGATGTCTAGAAAAAATGTCAAAAAATCTTAATAGAAAAATGTTGGAAAACATTTTTGAAAAAAAAATAAGCATCAAAATCAGTTTGACTCTAGCTGACGTTTCAAATCGGCCAGCTATGCAGAATGAAACTCTTTGAAAAAGAACACTGATGAAAACAAAATCTGATTTTTTCATTCATTTGAAACAATATATAATTAACGAACAATTTCATATCATTTTGCATGAATCAAAACACGTAAGAATAGACAAACAACACACCTTACCTGAAAAAAAACTTAAAACGTTTCTAAAATAACAAAGTATTGCAAATGATACACTTTAAAAACAATTAAAAAAACAATTCAAAAAACTAATAATTGTACTTCCTGCGGGAAGAAAAAATTGATCAAAAAAACTTAAATCAAACAAAGATGTAGAAACAAGAAAGAGACGCTGCCAAGAAAAAAACAATTTATTTTGAGATATTCTTGAGCTGAAAAGAAACGTCGGTTTTAATTTTTGTTACAAAGAAAGTCCGGTCCGACAAAAACATTTTTAAAGAAAAAGAAAGTTGAACAAAACATCAATAACAAAAATGCAAATAAACCAAAATTCATGAAAAAACAATCAAATTGTTATCGTTGAACCATTTTAAAACCTAGCCAATTAAGGATTGGAAAAGAGTAATGAACGCAAGTAAACGTAAAAAAAAACTTTTAAAAAATCTCAATTTTCGGATTTCAAAGAAAAAAATAGATGACTTTTCAGCTCTTGAATTTCTAGAACGATTCATGATTGGCTCTTTTTTGATAAGATTAGGCCAATTTGAGAAAACTGGATTAAAAGGTTAAGCTTAAATTTTGCTGGGAAATCTGATAGATAAATTCCTTTTTTGAAATAGAAATCAATCACGTTTTTTCGCGCCATTTCCACGTTTGTATTTGGAGAGTGCGATTTAAATCCCTTTCAGCAGATGATTTAAAATTGAACTCAAAAAGTTCATATATAAATAAGTACAAAATTACATGACTTTCCTTTAAAAAAATTAGAAAAAAAGACTTATAGAAGAGTTTTCACCACGTTCGTTTCTCTTAATAATGAGTCCGAAAACCTATCAATACTATCAGGAAAAGGAAGGAAATTAAATGAAACGTTTTTTTAATGACAGCTAAAACCTAAATATTTCATTAGTTTTTACCCATTGAAAAATCTCAACTTTCGGATTTGAAAGAAAAAAATAGATGACCTTTCAGCTCTTGAATTTCTAGAACGGTTCATGATTGGCGCTATTTTGATAAGATTAAGCCAATTTGAGAAAACTGGATTAAAAGATAAGGCTTACATTTTGCTGGGAAATCTGATAGATAAATTCCTTTTCCGAAATAGAAATCAATCAGGTTTTTTCGCGCCATCTCCACGTTTGTATTTGGAGAGTGCTATTTAAATCCCTTTCAGCAGATAATTTAAAATTGAACTCAAAAAGTTCATATATAAATAAGTACATAATTACATGACTTTCCTTATAAAAAATTAGAAAAAAAAGACTTATAGAAGAGTTTTCACCACGTTCACTTCTCTTAATAATGAGTCCGAAAACCTATCAATACTATCAGGAAGTGGAAGGAAATTAAATAGAACGTTTTTTTAATGACAGCTAAAACCTAAATATTTCATCCGTTTTTACCCATTGAAAAATCTCAACTTTCGCATTTCAAAGAAAAAAAATAGATGACCTTTCAGCTCTTGAATTTTTAGAACGATTCATGATTGGCGCTATTTTGATAAGATTAAGCCATTTTGAGAAAACTGGATTGAAAGATAAAGCTTACATTTTGCTGGGAAATCTGATTATTAAATTCCTTTTTCGAAATAGAAATCAATCACGTTCTATCAGGAAGTGGAAGGAAATTAAATAGAACGTTTTTTTAATGACAGCTAAAACCTAAATATTTCATCCGTTTTTACCCATTGAAAAATCTCAACTTTCGGATTTCAAAGAAAAAAAATAGATGACCTTTCAGCTCTTGAATTTTTAGAACGATTCATGATTGGCGCTATTTTGATAAGATTAAGCCATTTTGAGAAAACTGGATTGAAAGATAAAGCTTACATTTTGCTGGGAAATCTGATTATTAAATTCCTTTTTCGAAATAGAAATCAATCACGTTTTTTCGCGCCATTTCCACGTTTGTATTTGGAGAGTGCTATTTAAATCCCTTTCAGCAGATAATTTAAAATTGAACTCAAAAAGTTCATATATAAATAAGTACAAAATTACATAACTTTCCTTAAAAATATTAGAAAAAAAAGACTTATAGAAAAGTTTTCACCACGTTCATTTCTCTTAATAATGAGTCCGAAAACCTATCAATACTATCAGGAAGTGGAAGGAAATTAAATAGAACGTTTTTTTAATGACAGCTAAAACCTAAATTTTTCATTAGTTTTTACCCATTGAAAAATCTCAACTTTCGGATTTCAAAGAAAAAAAATAGATCACCTTTCAGCTCTTGAATTTCTAGAACGATTCATGATTGGCGCTATTTTGATAAGATTAAGCCATTTTGAGAAAACTGGATTGAAAGATGAAGCTTACATTTTGCTGGGAAATCTGATTATTAAATTCCTTTTTCGAAATAGAAATCAATCACGTTTTTTCGCGCCATTTCCACGTTTTTATTTGGAGAGTGCTATTTAAATCCCTTTCAGCAGATTATTTAAAATTGAACTCAAAAAGTTCATATATAAATAAGTACAAAATTACATGACTTTCCTTTAAAAAAATTAGAAAAAAAAAGACTTATAGAAGAGTTTTCACCACGTTCATTTCTCTTAATAATGAGTCCGAAAACCTATCAATACTATCAGGAAGTGGAAGAATAATAAATACAACGTTTTTTAATGACAGCTAAAACCTAAATATTTCATTAGTTTTTACCCATTGAAGAATCTCAACTTTCGGATTTCAAAAAAAAAACAGATGACCTTTGAGCTCTTGAATTTCTAGAACGATTCATGATTGGCGCTATTTTGATAAGATTAAGCCATTTTGAGAAAACTGGATTAAAAGATAAAGCTTAAATTTTGCTGGGAAACCTGATAGATGAATTCCTTTTTCGAAATAGAAATCAATCACGTTTTTTCGCGCCATTTCCACGTTTGTATTCGGAGAGTGCGATTTAAATCCCTTTCAGCAGATAATTTAAAATTGAACTCAAAAAGTTCATATATAAATAAGTACAAAATTACATAACTTTCCTTAAAAAAAAATTAGAAAAAAAAGACTTATAGATAAGTTTTCACCACGTTCATTTCTCTTAATAATGAGTCCGAAAACCTATCAATACTATCAGGAAGTGGAAGGAAATTAAATAGAACGTTTTTTTAATGACAGCTAAAACCTAAATTTTTCATTAGTTTTTACCCATTGAAAAATCTCCACTTTCGGATTTCAAAGAAAAAAAATAGATGACCTTTCAGCTCTTGAATTTCTAGAACGATTCATGATTGGCGCTATTTTGATAAGATTAAGCAATTTTGAGAAAACTGGATTGAAAGATAAAGCTTACATTTTGCTGGGAAATCTGATTATTAAATTCCTTTTTCGAAATAGAAATCAATCACGTTTTTTCGCGCCATTTCCACGTTTGTATTTGGAGAGTGCTATTTAAATCCCTTTCAGCAGATAATTTAAAATTGAACTCAAAAAGTTCATATATAAATAAGTACAAAATTACATAACTTTCCTTAAAAAAAATTAGAAAAAAAAGACTTATAGAAAAGTTTTCACCACGTTCATTTCTCTTAATAATGAGTCCGAAAACCTATCAATACTATCAGGAAGTGGAAGGAAATTAAATAGAACGTTTTTTTAATGACAGCTAAAACCTAAATTTTTCATTAGTTTTTACCCATTGAAAAATCTCAACTTTCGGATTTCAAAGAAAAAAAATAGATGACCTTTCAGCTCTTGAATTTCTAGAACGATTCATGATTGGCGCTATTTTGATAAGATTAAGCCATTTTGAGAAAACTGGATTGAAAGATAAAGCTTACATTTTGCTGGGAAATCTGATTATTAAATTCCTTTTTCGAAATAGAAATCAATCACGTTTTTTCGCGCCATTTCCACGTTTGTATTTGGAGAGTGCTATTTAAATCCCTTTCAGCAGATAATTTAAAATTGAACTCAAAAAGTTCATATATAAATAAGTACAAAATTACATGACTTTCCTTAAAAAAAATTAGAAAAAAAGACTTATAGAAGAGTTTTCACCACGTTCATTTCTCTTAATAATGAGTCCGAAAACCTATCAATACTATCAGGAAGTGGAAGGAAATTAAATAGAACGTTTTTTTAATGACAGCTAAAACCTAAATATTTCATTAGTTTTTACCAATTGAAAAATCTCAACTTTCGGATTTCAAAGAAAAAAATAGATGACCTTTCAGCTCTTGAATTTAACAAAGAATGAGCAAAACTGATGAGCTATTTTGTCTGCACCAAAAAGAAAGCGATAAAAACAACCAATCAAACTAACAACAAAAATGAAGGTTTGAACCAACTGTGATACTTGAACTGAGAAAAACAAAGACAATAAATTTTTAAGAGTCTTGATTGCAAGTCATTGAAATCAAGAGAACTTGATTTAAAATTTTTCCATGATTTCAATTTACAAATCGATCACTCTCACATAGTACCGAAGAAAATCAATCGGAAAAAAAACTTTCTGAAAATAAGCGCAAAAATTAAAGCCGAACTCTTTCAGCCTCGAAATACTACCAAAAATTCGGTGCAGAATAAAAACTCCGAAAAACTCTTACCAAGAACCCAGAGCACATGCCTAATACGCAACTACTATACACTACACTTAACATAGCGCTACTAAAACTATTACTATTTAGTTCATTCTGTGAAAAAGTTCTTTACGGGAAAAAAAAACAAATCAATTTTGGTTAAATTTGACGAGTAGGTGTTAAATTCATAACACAAAATTCTTTTATCTGAGCCATAGAAAAACTTATTTTACTCTAAAACTAATAAAGAAAAACCAACTAGCCATAGAAAAAACTTTCGCAAAAATCTTTTTCGTTAGTCATGTTTAGCAGACACCTGTAGTCAATTATGATTAATTAGCGTTAAACTTTTTCCTCTTAGCACAATACACACACACACACACAAAATCGGAACAAATTTGACAAAAAAATGTTTTTTTTTGTATCAGTGTCATCGCAATTTTCTGAATTATTTTTTTTGTATTTTTAAATTCGTTCCACTTGTTCGTGAGCTAGCTGCCGAATTGCAAACAAATTTTGTATTTTAACACTTTTTCGTGAGTTAGAGCTGCCGAATTGCAAAAACATTTTGTATTTTAACAATCTCGTTGAACCCATGGTACAACGACTAAATGATGGATGACAGATATTACCAGTATATTCATACAAGAGATGAAACATACTATAATTTTAAAAAAATTGAATTGATTAGTTATGATTAGGTATTTCAAAATTATTTATAGCATTTATACTCAGTATTACAAATTGAATTAATTAATCATCTATCTATAAATCAGTGAAAGCGCATTGATAATACAACAGAAAGCAAGGCACATAATCAAAAGTAGGCACATAAGTAGGTGCAGTCGCTCATGCCAGAATGACCCAAACCCGTAAGTCAATAAAACTCAAAATTCTCTAAAGTTTTCTAAAATTCGAAAGAAATAAACGCTAAAAAAATCAGTCAATTTTGGACTTTTTAGGAGTTTTGAAGTCAGTTTTGATGTTTGCTAATATTTTGAGACTTTTTCAGGCATTCGGTCTTTCTTTCATGAAAATAGACCCCAAATAAGTAGTTTGCTCCCTAAAACTGTTCCCAGATAGGTAAGTTAATTGTGAAATTCATTTACAATCCTGTTTAACCATTGCCACTATACAATTGCTGAGAACAGCCTATCATTCGAGCTACTAAAGATCAAAACCGAATTTTAATAGCACAATTAACAGTTTCACAATTATTGCCAGTTTATTGAAAATAGTTTTAAGTAATTGCACTTTTCGTTTACATCAATTATCTTGCAAAGTTATCGAACAATGCAATCTATCGTTTGTCAATTTTCGGTATTTCAGCTAAAAATACTTGTTCGCGATTGGTCCGCTCATTTTTTGTTATTTAAAGTCGCATCTGATTTGACTTTTTACTTTTCTTTTTTTTTCTTTATCATTCGTAGTCCTTTCTGATTGGTTCTTTTTCCAGTCAACATTATTTGCAGTCATATCTGATTGGTCCGTTCTTATTGTATCTATCTCTGCTGTTATCTGTTCACCTGTGAGCGAATAGTGAGTAGGTGAAGGTGGCGTAGTCCAGTGCCCCCTGAGGTGCGTCTCCTCTGCCCTGGTAGGGGGGCATCCTTTGGGCGCAATAGTCGGCCTGGACCGGGGGCAAGTCCCGTCTCAACTCATCCGGCATGATGTACGGCTAAGAAAAACACTGAAAAATTAGAATCTTTAAAATATTTTAAATATTACTGAGCTTTATGATGGAGAGACCAGAGTATTTTGTACTTTCTTTGTGTTCTTCGAACCTGAAGTTTACAGGTTACGTTCATCGATAGAACACTTTCAGCATTCCGTCCTTTCGGCATGGGATTAGCACCCAGTGGTATATAATCCAGCCAAAGAGCAATCCATCTACCGTGAAAAAAAAACAGCCAAAAACACTGAACTTCATTTTTTCATCATTTATCATTAACTTAGCCAACAGACAGCTGAAAAAGAGTCAATTAAAGCAAGTAAACGGAAAAAGCCCAACTTAAACGGAAAAAGCCCAAGTAAACGAAAAAAGCACAAAAAAAAAATAGATGGCCTAAGAGCTCTTCGATGTTTCAGAACAATTTATGATTAATGCTTTTTTTTGATAACATTAACCCAATTTGAGAAAATTAAATCAATAGGTAAATTTTTGATTTCAACGGGAAGTAAAAGAGCTGAACATAAAAAGAAATCGTCATACCACGAAGAAGAAAATTTGAGCCTTTTCCAGAAAAAAATCAGCACGGCCTAAATAAGTGTCTGAACTACGTTCATCGACTCAAAATATGATTCTTTTGCGAGAAAACTAAACTTATTAGCGACTTGGTTGCAGACGTTCTAGCACCGAAGAGGATGCTTTTAATCGGTAAGCCTATTTCAGACAGACATGCAATAGCCATTCATTTCAATATAGTTTCAAAGTCAACTGACAGTTCGAAAAGAGTAATGGACTCAAGGAAACTGAAAAAAGCTTGTTTTTTCAAAAATCTTCAACTTTTCAATTTCGAAGAAAGAAATAGATGACCTTATAGCCCTTTGAATTTGTAGAACGATTTATGATGGACACTTCATTTTAAAATTAACCCCCCACACGCCATATGAACTACAGAGTGATAAATTTTGCTACTAGTAACAAATTAATTATGGCGAATAAGCTTCCTTCAACCAATTTAGAACGATTTCTAAGACGGATTAAAACTCCGCTTACGCGTTAATAGCGCGAAATATATCGAGCTTTATTTGTCCCAAATTGGCCAAAATGGCAATTTTTAAACCCCCATAACTTTATAAAAATTGATCAAAGGTGAAATATCTTCCCAAATTTAAGCTCAGGACAGCACTACCTTTTGAATGATATTTAAACAATCCCGTCAAAAATGGCTAGTTACAAAGTCGGAATTTGTCTGAAGAAAAAAACCACCTCGAGCACAATTATTCCGTTACAAAAGTCCTAACAAAAAGGTCTGTGTTAAAATCCTTAGCATTGGCTGTACTTAATAGCTGGTTATTGATCAAAATCAACACTTTCAAAAGGAACACATTTTATCGCAACAATATTTGCGTCGCAACAATATTTGCGACTTAGGTTGGAAAAAAAATACTTCATACTATAACACAAGCTCTGCTTGTGTAAATATAGTAACAAAGCCAACTGACAGTTGGAAAAGAGTAATGAACGCAAGGAAACCCAATTTGAGAAAACTGGATCAATATGTAAAAATTTTATTTGGCTGGGAAATCTGATAATTAAATTCCATTTTCAAAAGTAGAAGCCGATCACGTTTTTCGCAACCTTAACAATTTCGCTGTTCGATAGTGGAGTTTGCCTTCCTTTATACAATAGAAAGTACACCAGTTGAAAGAAATCACAAGTCAAACCGCGAAAAACCAAAATTGACTGAACAAAAAAACAAAAAGTTAGCAAGACCTAATAAGAGTACTCACTGCGTTCATTACTCTTACACAGAAGCGAAGTTCCACTTCGCATACACAAGCAAAAATATGACCGACAACGCTACTGGAAAAAACTGAATGAGTAAAACTTTGAGTCTACAAAATTTCTTAAGTGACACACGCCAATTATTACCATTAGCATAAACCAGTCAATTTGAAAAGAAATTTACCAACATGCCTCAATTTATAAAACGGACGCATTTTAACTAGTATACGAGGCTCTTTTCCAATTTCTCACCCCTCTAGTAAAGTTTCGAAATAAAGCTGCTCAAAACTTGTTCACATGGCATTTTGCATGAAAGAAAGTTTGTCAAAATTTGATTACCGGTTCACGCTGACACGTTTTAATGCATTTTATAACGTGAGAAGTCATTTTAATTAAGTTTCATATATTCAATTTCCGAAAAAATCAAAGGGGGGACTGGAAAACAGCCGTACACGAAAAAGTTTATTAAAAAATCTTACCCCGCCCAGGTTCGAACCCTCTTATTTAGCTGCTGGTCTCCTTCCCTACCTCTACGCTACAGAACCATGATACCTTGAAGCCAAAGTGATATTTGTAATATAATAGTTTGAGTTAATATCCATAGTATTGGCTGTACTTAATAGCTGGATCAAAATGAACACTTTCAAAATAAACAAATTTTGTCGCAACAATTGCATCGCAACAATATTTGCGACTTAGGTTGGAAAAAAAAAGAAAGTTCATACTATAAGACAAGCTATGCTTGTGTTAACAGACAACATCCCAACTAATTAGGGGTCTACGTTATATGTATGTCCTATAATTTGTTCACCCATTATTTATCCAACTTGTATTAATCGTCCTTCTTGAAGATAGCTTACTTTGTCGTTGGCGAGTACTCTGAATGCCTCGATCACTTGTTCAACAGTGTCCACTTGTGCAGTCTCCCTCGTCATGAAGTCCAGGAAGGCCTGGAACGTCACGTACCCATAGCCATTCGGATCCACTATCTTCAGGATGCGCTTCATCTCCTCATTGCCCTAAAACACACTTGCATGCCTCTCTCACTCAACTCAATAATTGCTCTAAAATAAAAATTTAATAAGTTACAGATTTATATTTTAAAGCGACACGGATACATAAATTGTACCAGAAATTATTTTTAACGTTCAATTTCGTTTTCAAATCGGTCATTTGCACTTTTTTATTAATTCTGTCTGTTTTTGGAACAATTTGTAGTTCACCTGTAAATATAGACAACAGACAGCTGGAAAAGTGTAAAAGAACTCACGGAAATCAAAAAATGTTTAAGAAAAAATATACCACGTTAAAGCTCTTTGAACTTCAAGAATTGTGTATGATTGGCCCTTTTTTCTTAAAAATCTCTCATTTAGAGAATAATAACATAAGTGGTTTCCGCAATTCGCAGGGGATCTATGAAAGGCTATCCATCCTGTCAACACAGTCTAGTTTCTCTAATTTCCCCACATTCGAGACAGTTAATTAGTTAAGCGAAGCTATGCATGCGACTCAAGGCCGCTTTTTTTGCGTATAGAAATTTCACGTGGTACCAATATTGCAGCCTAAATCGAAAACCAGGCTTATGAATAAACGCCTTATCAATCTGCAATGTGCATGGAGTAGAAAGCTGGATTAAACGCTAAATTTTTATATTCCGCTGAGAATTCAGAAAATTAAAGTCCATTTTTGAAACTCTAAGTGATTCACATTTTTTGTGACCTTTACATTTTGTTTTTCATAGTAGTTTGCCTTCCTTTTAACAAATCGCACAGATTTTTGCCAGACAGAATTAAGTTGAAAAGCTATTGAACTATTTGCATAAACGGATAATAAACGGAACAAACTTTTAAGCATATTCTCTAGTATTTAGGTGAACAAGGATGAAGACAAAACTTGCTTAGGCTTTTAGCAGAGCTAATATGGTGCAAGTGGTTTTGCGAAATTAGGGCCCAGAATTTTACTCCCAAAACGGATCAATTTTGGCGTTTAAATTTCAAGTTTAAGGCGTTTTGTCCGAATCAGCACTGTAGGATCTGCTCAATTTACAAAAAAAAATAGTGCAGGATTGAAGTAAAATTTAAAGTTTAATGTACTCACTCGGAAGTCGTCGGCGATGTTGTATCCGAGACTGAGGAGACACGATTTGAAGTCCTTCTGGGGCAGACGAAGAGACCGCTTCTGAAACACAACAACACTGAATAGAAGTTTAACTTCTCATATTTTGAAAAAAAATCAATGGGAATGAGAAAGAAGGACAAATAAACTTCTTTCTTTCTTTATCATTTCCATTGATTGTCTCTTTTTTTTACTCCAAATCATTTCGAAAAAAAGAAATTTCAGCAAAAATAACAGCAAACAACATGATTTTATGAAAAGAACCTCAGATGGGGGGGGGTGCAGACAACGGGACTAGTGTCCACTTAACAGTCTGCCCTAAAATACTTCATTATGTATTTTCAACATTTTGTAGAAAAAATTATGTTTTTTTTTCATACTTTTTTGCACCATTTGTAACCAGCATTTGATAGGAGCACAGCCAGGCAAATCCATATAAAGCTCTCAAAACCTACAAGGAATGAACACGCCTGGTTGAATAAACAAACATAGCCAACAGACAGCTGGAAAAGAGTCAATAAACGTAGAGTCACTAAAAAGAAAAAACACGTACATTTTTTGAAAAAATTCAACCTTTGGAATTTCACAGAAAAATTAAATGGTCTTCAAACTTTTTGAATTTTTAGAGCAATTTATGATTGACACTTTTTTGGATAAAATTAACCCATTTTGAGAAAACCGGATCAATAGGTAAAATTTATATGAAATTCCATAACTAAATTCCATTTTCAAAACTAGAAGTCGATCACGTTTTTCGTGACCATTTAACCTTCGCTGTTCGATAACAGAGTTTTCCTTCCTTTTAACAATAGAAATTCACTGACCGTAAAAAGTAATCACAAGTCGAACCATGTAAAAGTAAATTTGAGACTGAAGAATTTTCAAGACTTCTGGAAAAAAAACAAAAAAAATCATCGCGACGTATATTAGAGTCTGAACTACGTTCATCGACTCTTAACAATCAAAACAGAACATTCACAATTGATTGTTAACGCAGCGACGCTCCTTAAACTTGAACTATTATCCTTTTTACAGTATTGGAAATTTCGTAAACTGGTCCTATCTTGTTTCACAGAAAGTGTTTCACAGATGACACCAGACAAAGTATGAAAGTGTATGCCTACGTGATCTAAATTGTGCGTCTATAATTCACATATACTGTAATTACCTTAACGAAGTGATTGAATTGTGCCTCGAACTCTTGCGAGCCTTCGACTAAATAACTTAGCATCTTCGCTTTAATTTATATCATTAGTATTTCATGTAATTAATTAGTATTCACTAATCAATCTAGTGCTTTTTTAGTTTTATATGTCTTTACAACTCTTTCAATAAGTGTCTACCTTGTCGAAGTGGTTGAAGCATGCTTTGAACTCCTGCAACTGTGCCTCCGTGATGCCCTTGGCCTCCCTGGTCATGATCTGGTTCTCCAACTCATTCACACTCCTCGACACACTAGTCACCAACTGCTCCCAACTGATACGCAACATCTACAACACAATAGCAATAGCGTTGCGGCGCATCCCGTAGTGATGATGCTCAGCAATCATATGATTGAGGGTTCAAATCGCACTTGTGCTAAAATTTGCAAGGTCACCACTTGCATTATAGCCCCAGCTTAATGGGCTCATAATGTTTAATTGAGTTCTTGTTCAACCTTAAATAAATTACCTTCCGGTTAAGGCCTCCGGGCTGGTTGACTGAAAAATATCATAACAAAAGATCAAGAGACTGAGAAAAATATCATCAATTTTCTGAGTCTGCTATGATCACCACTTCACTAAGTCATAATATCTGGCCTGCTAACTAGAGAAAATCGGACTTTTTTCAAATCAAACTGACTTAATTTGAAAAGCAGAATAAAAAATTGATTTTTCGAGCTTTCACTTAATGCTACAAAGAACCTTTGTTGTCAAATATGGCGTTTTGAGCACTTAATGGGAAATCATTTTAAACAGGCTTCATAATAATAATACAACACTCAGTATCACATGATATTATGACGCCTAGTTTCCCCTGGAATGTGGGAAAAATTCTTCTCAATCTTCATAATTCTGCATAGATTATATAAGGGTTCAAGTTCTCCCATGAAGGTTCTTTCTATTCAGAGTTAAGAAAAATAGCCAACAGAGAGTTGGAAATGAGTCAATGGACGCAAGGAAACAAAAAAAAAACTTAATTTATTTTGAAAACACTTCAACTTTCGAATTTCAAACTAGAAAAATGTATGCCCTTGATCCTCTTTGAATTTCAAGAAAAAAACTATGACTGGTACTTTTTTGGAAAAATCAACCCAATTTGAGAAAACTGGATTACTTGAACATAACCAATCGAAGATTGGAAAAGAGTAATGGACCCAAGTAAATATATTAAAAAAACACTCACTTTGCTGAAATCTCAACTTTCGAACTTCAAAGAAACAAATAGATACCCTTAAACTCTTTGAATTTCCAGAGCGAATTATGATTGGCACTTTTTTGATAACATTAACCCAACTTGAGAAAACTGGATCAACAGGTAAAGTTTTTATTCCGCTGGAATTTTAAAAACAAAATTCCTTCCAAACTAGAATTCACTCATGAATTTTCGCGTCATTTGCACGTTCGTATTTCGAGAGAGCTATTAAAAAACCATTTATTGAAGTTAGGGCTACTTATTGAATTGCTATTTATTGAACTCAGAAAGTGCAAGTATACCTAAGTGAATCAATATTTTAGGACTTTTTCCTGAAAAACAACACAATAAAAATCGGCAAGACCTACATAAGAGTCTTCACTACGTTCATTACTCTTAACTAATAGGTAAATTGTTTATTCCGCTAAAAAATCTTGAACATTTTTATCCCCTTTTGAAACTAGAAGTTCATCACGCTTTACGTGACATTTACACTTTTGCTGTTCGATAGTGAATTTGCCTTCCTTTTGACTAAGAAATAAACGAAAAAACTATCAAGCTCTATATCTTCACTTCTCATCTACGTTCATTGACTCCTTACTAAAAATTCCTTCGACCACGTAAAATTAATTAACTTCCCTGACAGAGCCAAAAAAACATAAGTCCTTACTCTGAATTCCGTAAATCGCGTGGACCGAGAATTACAGTAGGGGATTGCGGTCCGTTTGTTAGACAATTTCGAATGAAAAAGGTGTTTTTCAGTGCTGGAACATAAAAATTATTTAATCCAGACGACAAATTTTTTGCGATGACAAACCAGTTTTTTATTTGGAGCAATCAGAAATGGGATATTTTTCTTAAACTTAGGTATAAATGTTGTGGTGTAACAATTCCGGTAGAGTCCATTCAGGCCCCCAAGAAAAAAATAGAGGGGCCAATATTCGAGGGGCGTTGGGTTTATGAAGAAGTCCATTTGCGCCAAGTGGGGGTCCTGACCTTAGTAATCATGGTAGCGCAGAGTAATCATCTATGAAATTATCAGAGTGAATTATACGACGCTTTTAAATATCACATCCAAATTCATTAAGCCAGTTTTTGGCTTTTGCGAAAGCGGCAATTCTGGGAAACTCAGAGATCTTTTGCCTTTCATCTGCGTAACCGTATGTCAACTCTAATTAACACGTTTCTGAAAAATCACACCCTTTATTTACTGCTCAAGCTTTAGATGAAAAAAGTCGGTGAAAAATTTGTAGACACTAACTAAGAAGGAAAACAGATGGAGCACAATTTATTTGTTCTTCAAGAAAAAAATTGATATAAATATAATTCTCCGAGATAGAACGATAACTAATTCACCCGAAATTGAGACAAGTCAGCTGAAAATGGGAAAACTTTTAATAACAGGACTGATTCTACTTGTTCTAGCACAATTCGCATTCGTTGACTCGTTCAATCAACAGCTTGGAACTTCAGACGAGCTGATCAGCTCGGAAGTGTTCTCTGAATTGGAGCAGGAGGCTCCGGGGAGTTTCGAACGGTTGGCGAGAAGTAGAAATGGAAGAAGAACTGGACGAGGAAGACCTGGACGCGGAAGACCTGGACGCGGAAGACCTGGACGCGGTGGAAGAGGATGATCTTCAAGTTCAGTTGTTGAACATTTACAGCGCAATGAAACAAATCTATGCCGAGAAAGCCCCTCGTTCAGATAATAAAAACTACGTCTAGACTTTAATATTGCGATACTATCGACTGTTTCTGTATTAATGGTGTCATGTAAACTTAATCTATACTCAATGAAAAAATTTAACGAGAATAGCCTTTTGCTGTGCACGTACAAGTTTTTTTATAAGCATTTCACTATAAGCAACCGAGCCTCGAACGCACTAAGAAAAATTGAGGCAACGAACCTCATGAAAAAAAAATGCTTGTTACAAGCTGGTTAATAAGAGACTTCAGTCTTCCAGGGTTACTACTTTATTCAGATGACAAATCTGACCAAAAATCACCAGAAAACTGACCTTTTTTATACGAAACCTAGAAGTATAAAAAAAAGCTTTGAACGTCAAACGTTGAACTTCAATGAACAATTCATTTACACATTGAAAAAATGACATCATTGGAGTCCTGCAACTGTCTGAACACAGCGCCGCTTTTAGACAGTTCGAGCAGGGTTTTCCGTTTCTCGCTTCGGCAAGCTTCGCTTTAGCTTCTTCCATTTCTTTGAGTTCTTTCTCCAGGACTTCGTTACTTTTTGTTACTTATACGTCAAATTTTAAAATTCGGACATTTTCTGACCACGGGCCAAAAACTAACCAAATCTGACCCTTACTGACTGGTCAAAAAAATCTGACCAAGTGGTAACCCTGCAGTTTTCTGTTTTATCTACATCATTGAGTGGATATAATCTTTTTTTCTTCTCGTATCCCTTTCAAAAGATAGATTATGAGGTCCGCCAGTACCATATTAAACTATTTGAAGTTTCTACAGACACGTTTTTTAAAACAAAGATATTGAAACTATTAGATTTCAACCCATGAAATCAAAGAAAATTTTCTTCACGTTTCTATACTTTTCCGTCTGTGTTGAAAGTCTGTGTTGAAATCCTTAGCATTGGTTGTGCTTAATAGCTGGTTAATGAACCGATTTCGTAACGAAAGTAACGGAATATTTGTACTCGGGATGGGTTAATTTTTCTTCAGACAAAATTCGACTTTTTAACTAGCCATTTTTGACGGAATTTTTTTATGTCATTCAAAAAGTATTCTTGTCTTGAGCTTAAATTTTGAAGGATACTTCAGCAGTGATAATTTTTCGCGAAGTTATGGGGGTTAAAAGATTGCCATGTTGGCCAATTTGAGACAATTAACGCGCGAAATATTTCGAGCGGACATTAAATCCGTCTTAGAAATCGTTCCAAATTGGCTAAAGGAAGCTAATTTGCCAAATTGATTTGATAATGGGAGCAAAATCTATCACTTTGTACATTATATGGCGTGTGTTGGGGGGACGATTTTCACAAAAATCTCAATTTAAAAAAAAGGTTGGTTTCATTTTTTTTTCACTTTTAATTTGTTTCATGTTATTACTGCTCAATAGACATTAAAAGGCAGTCGGAACATTCAGAGCTTCGCCCTGATACGAGCAGTCTTGTTGATTAAAATGAACACTTGGAAAATGAACACATTTTATCGCAACAATATTTGCGTCGCAACAATATTTGCGACTTAGGTTGAAAAAAAGATAGTTCTAGTATAATACAAGCATTGCTTGTGTAAATTGATTACAAACAAACACGGAACCAAAATGAATCATGAGAAACACCACAGATAAAATTTTCCTAATTTTCAAAATAATCAATGTGATGAAAAAAAATTATCAAAGATTTCTTATTTAGGAAAATAAACATAGCCAACAGTTGGAAAAAAATGGACGAAGAGAAAAAAGACTTGTTTTATGGTAAAAATTCAACTTTCAAACTTCAGAGAAAACAAATAGATGGCCTTCAAACTCTTTGGATTTCCAAATCGATTTATGATCGACACTATTATGATTGATACTTTTTGACAATCGAAAATCTGATAACTAAATTTCATTAAAATTCAATCACATTTTTCGTGACATTTCTTCTTTCGCTGTTCGATAGTGATGTTTGCCTTCGCTTCAACAAAGAAAATGAAGCGAACGTGAAACGAAATCAAAAGTCAAATCGCGAAAAATGTTTTTTTCAGCGTGAACAACTTCCTGAGAAAAAACCAAAAAAAAATCACTAGGACATATATAAAAGTTTTCACTACGTTCATCGACTCCTAATAAACGCAGCACTGAGTAAAATTGAGGATCTCAATCATAAATAGCTGTTAAATATATATTAAAAACGCACCTGGAAAAATATTGTGTCGGGATTCAAAACTCGTTCTTCACAGTGACATGCACCTATCAGGCCTCTTGGCTTTATTTGATTGATGGATAGATAAACATTACTCCTATAAATATCAAAAATTTTGATTTTTCATTCAAGTTTTTTTTGAATTTTCATTTTGTCCTTTGCCAGAAGCCCTGAGGTTTGGGTCGCCAAACCAAAGAGGCCAATTTACTATCAATAACTTCTTTGCTGGGAGAGAGAGAGAGAGAGAGATAGAGATAGGTAAAGAGAAAGATAGAGCAAACAAATTTCTTTGCAAACTTTTTCAAAAATTGTTTGTTTCTAGAGCTGCCGAAAGGGTGTAGGATATTAGTAGTTCAATCAATGGTTTAGTCAGGACTAAACAACGAAAACTGAAAATCAATTACGACTCAAAAAGCAAAAACTTGAACTGCAAGTGTTAAAAAAGAATAGAACTAAACAAATGTTGGGTTATGAAAAATACAGAAACTGGCGGTGGGGGTAAAAACATAGCCAACAGAGAGTTTGAAAAAAAGAGTCAATGAACGCAAGGAAACAGAAAACAAAATACTTTCGAATTTCGAAGAAGAAGATAGATGCCCTTAAAGCTCTTTGAATTTCTAGGACCAATAAAGATTGACACTTTTTTTGATTAAAATAAACCGATGTGAGAAAACTGGATCAATGAGAAAAAAAAATTGTTTCGCTGCGAAAAGTCGATCACGTTTTTGTGACCTTTACACTTTTACAGTTCTCGATAGTGGATTTTGGCTTCTTTTTAACAAAAAAAAATCAACTGAACTGAAAACGAAATCATCAATCAAACGGCAAAAAAATAAATTTGAGCCTGAAAAAAGGGAAAAAAATCATCGCGGCCCATATAAGAGTCTGAACTACGTTCATTGACTCATAAAAGCAATGTCAATTTAATGCTAACTGATCAATGTACGTTAAATTCGTCGATCTTACCGATCCAAGCATTTATCAGTTTTTGTTCGAAAACTAAAACTGGAGAGGAATTTTGTATTCGGGTATGTATTAGTTTTTTTGTTTTTCACGCATATAATCACCGGAATGCGGCAAGTTTTTTCTTACATTAAAACCCCCTGTAGACGTGGTTCAAATTTTAAAAATGTCCCAGTATCGAGAAAAACTGGTAGGAAATTTTACAGTTGGTAGAAAAACCAGTTAGAGCAAAGCAAACAAAACTTGATTTTATTGAATGAAAACTAGCTTTATAAGCTCAGTTGAGCGATTCATTGGCAACAAAAATTTTCATAAAAATTTTAATGAGGTCGGAAATATTCGTGCTACTTACACAGCAACCGGCTATCCTTGTTTATTGTGGTTCCTTCTTTTAGGAATAAGCTCCAGGCTTCAGATAAAATAACGCAACTTTTTCTCACGCAACTACCAACAATTTAGAGCAACAGTTTAGAATTATGTTATGCTTTATTAAACCTTAACTACACTTATGATACTCGAACTGTCCGACACAGACAAGCAAAAAAGTGCTCGCAAAATTAGTAAAATAGCTTAAAAGCAGTTGAAAAAGTTCCAATGAACTCAAAACCGAACAATGAATTGACTTTCTTAATGCATTACAAAAACATATTTTAATTTAACGCGCATTAAATTTCAAAAAGATTTTATGATGGATGCCCTTTTTGATAGACGAACTCAATTTGAATGAACCAATTAAATTAGTAAAAACCAGTATTGAAACTTAGTGATTCACGTTTTTTTCGCTTCATTTGTTTTTTCGTTACTGAAAACCATAAATTGATTTCAGTTTAACAATTTGAATTGAACTAGAACAAGAAACCAAAACTTAAATCACAAAAAAGCACATGCGCCATAAAAGAAAAAACACCTACTTCAATCAATACAGAGAGGCGAAGCTGCGCTTTGCAAACAATAGCAAGACGCAAAAAAGTGGATCTATAATGTGAAATAAGAAAAAGTTGAAATAAGCCTCAAATTAGTAAAAATTCTATCCGAACCTTCGGATTCGATCCTTCGACAGGGAGACTAAAAGTGTCACGCTCTAACCACTCAGTCAGGGACGCTTAAGAATTCACAAACACTATCCACAAATAAAGCAGAGAAAAGCTGCTATGAAATTTCCAATGCTACATATCGTGATTAAGTACCACCAAATACTTTCATTGACGCTTATTATTATTATCAAATTCTGTATACCATGTGAAAAACATTGATTTCCATGACAGAGTTGAATAGTTTTATATAGCTGAACTAAATTGAAATACTTGATTCATCACTTATTTGTTACTCAGCTTGGATATCTGAAAACTACACAAATCCTGACAACACAATTGTTCACGACATTTGCAGTTTTGTTACCAGAGTTCTTAACAAGTATACCATTTGTCAAACGATTTTGATTGTGAACATGAAAGAAAAGTCTAACCGCAAAAACAGCTAGCATGCACAAACTTTAGGACTATCGCTAAAACTTTCAAAAAAAAACACCCGAAGTCTAGAAGAGAAACTTCAGTTCCCTCATTTAGTCCAAGTAAACCAGTGGACTAGTTTTCTGTTACTTTCGTAATCAGAAAAGGTTAGCTTCACTATATTACCTATTAAGTCACTTCAGGCTTTGACACAAAATGAAAGCTTAAAAAGGCAAAAAAAACTGTGAAAAAGTGAAAACATGAAAACGCTGGAAAATACAGAAAAAGGTCTTCAAGAAACGATAAAAATATCGAAGACCACGAGATTCGAACAAGGATCTCCCACTCATAAGTCCCTTGCTTTCAACAAAACCATGACCTTTTCGCTTCTTCTGTCACGCATATTTTTATTCGTGCAGCAAAGAAAATACTTTAATAAAACAGATATTATTACACATGCTGTTCAAATAACATAATATTTACTCTTTAAGGTGCGACTTGCGTTGGAACTAAAGAACAGATCTAATAAGACTACGCTCACAAACTGGCTTGTATCTTGTCAGATGATATACTGAAATTGACCACTATCTTATGCGAGTCAAATCGGAAAAAAGCAATCTCGTGATAAAACTCAAGATTTGTAATAGAAAAAAAATTGTAACTCCACAATAATTAGACTGGCAGTTCATTGGGTTTAATTCAGTCTGAAAAAAAAATCGAGCACAAAACTAGTAATAGGCAAAAAAACAAAGGGATGGGAGGCTTCGTATCAAATGTGATACAACACAAGCTTGGAATTACAGGCTAGAAAATATAAATGAGGAAATAACTTGATAAATATAATTTAAAAATTGAACGAACATAGCCAATAGACATTTGGACAAGAGTCATTAACGCAAGGAAATAGAAAAAAGTCAGCCTTCGAATTTCATAAAAATAGATTCACTTAAAGCTTATTGAACTTCAAGAACAAACTATGATTGACACTTTCGATAGTCGAGTTTGCCTTCCTTTTAATAAAAGAAATGAACTGAGCTTGTCAAAGAAATGAACTGAACTGAAATGAACTAAAAAAGAGATGATTTGAACTGAAATCAAAAATCAAACTGCGCAAGGAAAATTGTGCCTGAACAAATTTTAAGGCTCTTTCCCGAAAAAAAAAGAAAAAAATCACTAAGACCTATAAAGGAGTAATCACTACGTTCATGACTCTTAAAAATTCAATGGAAAACGAAAAATTCAATTTCAGAAAAACAGTCACAAAACACAACCACCAGCATTAAATATTATAAGCCAAGGGACCACTAAGCCAATAATACGTGAGTAGACGCCCACTGAACCAAAGCAAAAAAAACGATAAGTGATTAAGTTCTAAAACTGAACTTTTATACAACCGACATGAAATACTTTTTAAAATAATAACCAAATTTTGCCCCTCAAACGACACAAAATAGGTTGACGAAGCTGAAAAAAAAACATTAGCCGAAACTATATTGACCGATAAAACGTTTTAAGCGAAAAAAAAAGAAAATCCGTGTGTTAACTAATAACTATTAGAATGTCGAAGCACATGTTATCAATAAGCAGTAAAGGTGCAACTAAATATTAAAGGTGAAACTAAATATCAAAACTAAGCCGAAAAAAGCTAAGCAGGCAAATAACAGTCCGACAATTCACTTTTCCCTGAAAAGCTTTTCGATTTCATACACCGAAAAAAAACAATATCCTGCCGGGACTGAAACCCCAAACCTTAGTTTGTAAAGGCAACCGAGCTACCAAAAAAGGAGGAGTATGGAAGCTGTTCAAGTTCAATAAACATAGGCAATCGAAGATCAAAAAAAAAGAGTAATGAACGCAAGTAAACAAAAACAACACTGACTTTCTTGAAAAAATCTCAACTTTAAACACCCTTTACAAAAAAATAGATGCCCTTTAAGCTCTTAGAAATTCTAGAACAATTTATAATTGGCGCTTTTTTATAACATTAACCCAACTTGAGAAAACTGGATCCATAGGTAAAGTTTTTATTCGGCTGAGAAATCTTAAAAATAAATTCCACTTTCGAAATTAGAAATCGTTTACGTTTTTTGCGCAATTTCCACGTTCGTATTTGGAGAGGGCTATTTACGTCACTTTCAGCAGCTGAGTGTCAATTGAACTCAAAAAGTGCATTATACCTAAGTGCATCAATATTTTAAGACTTTTCCTTGAAAAAAAAACAAAAAATCAGCAAGACCTATATAAGAGTCTTCACTCCGTTCATAACTATTTCTTAATAAAGCCAGTTTTATAAAGATTAACAGATTTATACGGGAAGTTGTTTACGGTAAAAAAATCTAGTTCCCGATGACTATTTCCAAATAGTCCTATTTCCATTTCATGTTTTACTTCAAAATTTTTTAAGCGAGATTAAAGATTTCGATAAAATCCTACTCGGTATCCTCAAGCTTTGCTAGCATGACTTCAAAAAGAGATGTTGTCAAACGGAGATCTTCAGATTGTAAATTCACGAACTACGGTCGCTCTGATGAAAGATGTTTGCCTACTACCTTGTCGTCAAATAACTTTCAAAAAACCGCCAAACAAATAACTTTCCCTAATTATAGATAAACTGTCTGGACATTCAACTTTCATTGCAGATTAGACCACCACTCAGTCAAATTATTCAGATCCGTTAATCTAATACTTAAATACAAGTAGATAAGATAACATCTATAAAAGGGAACCCCCTTGAAAGGACCTCATAATCACAAACTTCGAAACAATTCAATCTCGCACAATAATGACGAGAACTCTAGCTTTGTCACTTTTAGTTCTTTGCATTGTGTTCACAGTTCATAGCTCTGCTCGGAAAATTTCGCCTCGTAAACGGGCGGCCATATTTGAGCTAATCGACGAAAAGTCCTGGTATCAATCTGACTATACAACCTGGGCTCCTGAAACTACTTGGTGGCCCGACTACTCAAACTGGGCTCCTGGAACTACTTGGTGGCCCGACTACTCAAACTGGGCTCCTGGAACTACTTGGTGGCCTGATACCTACTATAACTGGGCTCCTGGAACTACTTGGTGGCCCGACTACTCAAACTGGGCTCCTGGAACTACTTGGTGGCCCGACTACTCAAACTGGGCTCCTGGAACTACTTGGTGGCCCGACTACTCAAACTGGGCTCCTGGAACTACTTGGTGGCCTGACTACTCAAACTGGGCTCCTGGAACTACTTGGTGGCCCGACTACTCAAACTGGGCTCCTGGAACTACTTGGTGGCCCGACTACTCAAACTGGGCTCCTGGAACTACTTGGTGGCCTGATACCTACTATAACTGGGCTCCTGGAACTACTTGGTGGCCCAACTACTCAAACTGGGCTCCTGGAACTACTTGGTGGCCCGACTACTCAAACTGGGCTCCTGGAACTACTTGGTGGCCAGATTACACAACCTGGGCTCCTGGAACTACTTGGTGGCCAGACTACACACCGTGGTATCAAGGGAAAACCCCATCGTACGAAGATGAACAATCTGACTTCGGATACAACAGAAAGAAGTAATTTTAACTGGATAGATCATTTAAACCACGCCAAGTAAAATTTAAGCACAGCCAAGAGAATCTTAAGGAAACTTAACTAAACCGAAAAAAAATACTGCATTTATGGAAATTATCTTTCGACTTTCGAGCATCATAGAACAACTTACCCCTAACAGTTCTTTCAATTTCTAGAAATATCTACAAAAACCTTTTGATGGAAGAAACTCAATTTGAGAAAACTGGATCATTAGGTAAATTTTTGTTGCCTGAAATTAACTGAAATGGAACACGCACGTTGTCTTGGTTCATTGAATTAAAGAACCTTAAGAATTCATTAAATAGTTCATTATAGAAGTGATGCAGAACTTCGCACTGATTGCAGCACCTCACAAAATTAATATTGCAAGCTAGAATTCAAAAGTCAAAAAAAATCACTAAAAAAATCCACACCGCAAACACAAGCGAGAAGCAGTAAAAGCTTCGGCAGCTTCAAACAACACAAACTTTGCATGTAATAATTTGGACTGTAATAAGCTAAAAGCAATTGCACAAAGTTTCCATGTAATAAATTGTAAATTTTAGAGCCAAAATTTGAATAATCAAAAATTCGCGAAATACACAGTTGGAAAAATTCCTGAAAAACAGGTATTATCATTGTACTATTGTATGAAAGAAATAGCTGTTTTCGCTTCAATTGGTGAATTAAATAAAGAAGCATCAACTCCGCTAACTCAGTACAAATCAAATGTCAAAGCACTTTTGAGCCACCAAAAAAAAGCATTTTTATTTGCAACTTGAGTTGGAAAAAATTTTCATCGAACTCGCATTACGCTTCGTATGTGTCAATACTTGTCTCGAATTACGTTTAATTCAAGCCGACAAAAACTGTTAAACGACCAATGAGCTGGAAAAAACAGTCATTAGCAATTTGAGCAATAAAGCTTGATATTTTAAACATTTACGCCCCCTCCGGACATACGAAAATATTAAAAAACTGTTTTTTTTTCACATCAAATGACACAAAATTAGTTAACTAAGACGATATAAAATACAACGAAACCATTACAATCCAAAAAAAAATAGGCAAAAACATAGCCGACAGACCGTGGGAAAAAATCATGAACGCAAGGAACACTGACTTAATATTTTTTTTGAAAAACTTCAACTATCGAATTTCAAAGAACAAAATTAGGCTCTTTGAATTTCAAAAACAATTAAACTTTGACCGTTTTTTGATGAACTTAATACAATCTGAGAAAACTGGACTAATGTAAGTTTTTTTTTCCGCTGGAAGTCTGAAGATATAACTTTTGAAACTAGATGTCATTCACGTTACTCGCACTTTTTTCACTTTTGCGGTTAGCAAGTGGAGTTTGCCTTCATTTCACAAAAAGGAACTGATAATAAGTTAAAAAGACATCAAAAGTTACACAACTAAAAACCAAATTCGAGTGAAAACAACAGTTTTTCCTGAAAAAAAAACGAACGAGAAAATCATCAAATCATGTACGTGAAAATCGCTTCAATCTTTTACACTTAGAAAAAAAGCCAGAGGTTGTTAGATTTAACACTTACAGGAATAAAACATAGCCAACAGACAATTGGAAAAGAGTCAATGAACGCAAGTAAACAGAAAACAAAACACTGACTTGTTTTTTGTGAAAGAATCTTATTCGAACAGCAAAATAGAAAACAGATGACCTTAAAGCTCCTAGAAATTCAAGAACAATTTAATGTTGACTCTTTTTGGATAAAATTAACACAATTTGAGAAAACTGGATCAATTGGAAATATTTTTATAACGCTGGAAATTCGATAATAACATTCCACTTTCGTGACCTTTATCTTTTTCGTGAACTTTACTTTTTTGCAGTTCGATAGTGGAATTTGCTTTCCTTTTAACAAAGGAAATGAACTGAACTTACAAAGAGTCAAACTTCAAATCGCGAGAAAGTAAATTTTTTTCGCCTAAACAAATTTTAAGAAAAAAGCCTTAACAAATTTAAGACCTTTCTTCTAAAAAAAAACTCATCGCGACCTATACTAGAGTCTGAACTTTTCTCGGTAATAAAATTCTCGGTAAAAAACTAAACAGAATAGCCTTAAGTAGTTGCTTAGCGTTCTGATATTCTTGTAACCAATGGTCAATTTTCTGTTGTTTGGAGCCATATTGATTCAATCATAAAATTTAGGTCAAAAATGACACCGCTAGATAACTTGCATATGAAGCGTTCAAGTAACGCTATCACTCTGTTACCAAGGCTAATAGATCAACCTTTCAAAAAATTATTTCAAGATCTCAAGTAGCTTAAAATTTTTATTCCATTGCCGTCGCGTAAAGGTCAAATGACAAAACGAAGGCCTTAGAAAAGAAAAAAAACAAATAGTCAATTAACTGTTTTGATGTTTTTAATAGCTCGGCAAACTCGGAACAAATTGAGAAAAATACAGGTGGGAAGAACAAACCAGGGACCGAAATCTAGATGAAAATACACCATGACGTGCCAAAATTGAAATGCGGAGCTCACTTGTGTCGATTCTCAATTTCAGAGTTAGAACTAAAAATTTATTGGACTTAGGAATGCAAAACGAACTACTACATCCAACCTATGAGACAAATTCACTTTTGAATCTTTGCCTTGGACTGATTTGAAAACTTTCACTATATAATTTTTAATCATTATTTGGTTTCGACATATACAAAAACTTAATTCACAAAAAAATACAATTAATTCTTAAATCAGACTATGTTTCTAAATTTTATGATTTGACTGGAGTTCTTTCTAGTTATGACTTGACAAATCGAAGTTAAGCATAAAGGTAAAAACTTCAACAAGCAAGGAAAAAGATTTACATTTCAATTAATTTGAAATTCGACCCTGGTAAAAAGAAATTCTTAACAATTTTATTTTCAATCAAAATAATACCAAGATATGTTGGTATGTTAATGACGAGCTGATATTTGCAGGAGGTTAAAATAACATATTATTTTTTGATAATTTGAGTTAAACAGTTAAAAACAGGTTCATTAAACATTTGATTAGCCTTGAATGATACAGCACATACCGCCATAAAATTACACAAGTAGCCTGCAAGTTTGTTACACAACCAGTTTAAATTCGATGACTAGTGGTAATAAGAATAAACTATTTTCAGGATTACAGTCAGAAAAATACAATGTTTTGTACAATATACAATCCTCTTAAGCCTGAGAGTTCGACCTTTGACCAAATGATTCGTTCTCAAACGTCTCAGCAGATTTTTAAAAACATTTAGATAAAACGGGAGAGAAATCATTAAGCAAACCATTGTCTTTGAAAACGTTCACTTCGCCATCTGCCAAATTTCAAATAACAATTTGAAAAATATTTGCTAACTGACCTCCATGGTGTAGGGCGTGTGCGGGTTGTCATAGACCCTGCTCTCTTGAATTTGCTGAAATAGAAAAAAAATCATTCAACTTGGTTAAATAATCAGGGTTGTAGCAATTTTTTTAACACGCCAACAGTAAAAATTGTAAAAACAAACGAGATTTATTGACTATCTGATTTATGTATTAATCCCTGAGGTGGCGGGGGTTGCGTCTACTTCTCAAAATCCGCCCTGCTTCATTTGACAAAGAAAAAGAATGAACTTAAAAGAGAGTCAAACTGCGAAAAATCAAAACGCAAAAAACCCTGAAAATTCTAGAAAAGACGAACAAAAGAATCATCAATACCAATATAACTTAATATCACTTCCGGTTTTTTGCTTTAACGATTTCAAAAACCAAAGCGATCGAATTCGGTTGTAAAAAAATAGCTTGAGAGATAACAATAGCTGAGCTACGGTAAAAAACAACTGATCTAAAACTGAGCTAAAAAGTAAAATTGAATGAATGTTTCAGTCTCTCATCAAATACAGTCCAAAACGGAAAAAACTCACCAATTTTGACGATTTGCTCAAAAATATTTTGAAAAGAAAACTTCCAGAATTCTTTAAACAGAGCAAACAGACAGTTGGAAAACATTCAATGAACGCAAGTAAACAGAAAAAATATTGACTTGTTTTTTGAAAAAATCTCAGCTTTCGAATTTCAAAGAAAAATTATATGGCCTTAGAGGTCTTTCAATTTCAAGAACAAACTAGACCAATCGGTAATTTTTTGTACGCTGGGAAATCTACACATTAAAAACCATTTTCGAAGTTAGAAGTTGATCACATTTTTCGCGACCTTTACACTTTTGCCGTTTGATAGTGGAGTTTGCCTTCCTTTTAATAAATTAAATGAACTGAACTTGAAAACAAATGAAAAATCATATCGCAAAAGAGTAAATTTGAGCCTGAACAATTTTAAAGACTTTTCATGAAAAAAAAACGCAAAAAATCACCACGATTACGTTCATCGAATATATACGTTCATCGAATATATTAAAATGTATGCATAAAAAAACGCTTCAAAACTTATTCTACCAAAAAATTAGAGCCCTCATCATTCAAATAAGCCTTATAATGAGTAGTGCTGATTCTGATTCAAAAAAATCCGGACAAAACAAACAGAAGGCGTTCAAGTCAAACTGTGTTGAAAATTGATACGAACAGATGAATGCAAATTTTGCCAAGAACTTTAGCAGAATTAATATGGCGCAATGTTGGGGCCTTATTTTACTGCAAAAAGTATCATTTTTGGCTTAAAAAAGCCAAAATTGCCGGTTCAATTGCCAACAAAACTATATAAAAAAGAGCCTTTTCTGTAGCTTGACAAATTATACGTAGGGGCAAAGCTGCGCTTTGCAAACACTGGCGGGAAAACGACAAAAAGCAACATTAGTCACAAATAAAGCCACTAAATATGCTAACGAATTACTAATGCCATGTAGCAGAAAGATACCAAATACAAATAGACACAATTTTGCACTAAATAATTTGGAATATACTAAACTAAAGGCATCCAAAATAACATTGCACGTAACATATTGGAAAATATGAAGCCAAAATATGAATAAAATATGCATTTCAAAAAACAGCCAGATATATTGAAATTTGTTTAGGTACATAAGATGGTCAATTTCATATAGTTATGCAATTAAATTGTTTTTTTTTGGCGTAAATTATAATTGACTAGAAAAACTTCAAATGATTCGGTTTCAGGGAAAAAATTTATGCCTCAACTTAACAAAACAAATTGCACCGTATTAATTCGGCTAGAATTCTAAGCAATTTTGTATTCATCCTTTTTTGTCTAATGTCAACCCGTCAAGCCAATTTAAGAAAAAAGCGTTTTAAATAAAAAAGCGTTTCATTCGTTTACCCGAATAAATTAAACCAGCGCTGTATACAGTGTAAAAAAAAATGTCAGCTTTAACAAAACTGTAACTCAGAGCTTTTCTCATGCGCAAAGAGCCGAACGCTCGAAAATTTCAACCAATCAATGCCGTTTGAAGTACCCAAAACTGACTGATTTTATCGTTTATTTCTTCAGAATTTATGGATAAGGAATTCTGATTGGCTGACAACATTTTCGCGCATTCGGTTCTTCGCGCATGAGGGATTCTCCCTGATTGTTAAGGAATCCTACCTGATTGACACTCTCCATCTGGTCTATGTTTGGCTGGTACTGATAGACAGCAGTCTGGTGCTGCTTCAACTTGGCCAGTTGTGAATCCAGAGTGCCCGTCATCTGAGTGTGGACGGCAGTCACTGACTCGATCGCCTTCTCAATCCAGGGTCCGGCACCGTTGGCCTTCTGGGCGAACTGGAGACGCAGGCGCTCGTTGTCTGAAATGTTCACAGTCGTTGTCGAGAACCAAAAACTAACGGCTATTAACAGTCGCCCCTTTTCTTCCGAGGAAACAATGTTCTAAGTGCTATATTTTGATTCACCGTGCCAATTTCTGTTTAAATGTTAAAAATTTTTGTTTATTTTTTCTCAAAAAAAAATCACTCGATGTGAGCCACGAAGTAAAAAGAATCGCACTTTCCAAAAAGAAGTGAAAATGCCGCAAAAGGCTCTAAAATCAGTTGAAAGAAAAACATCAAATCAAGTCTTAAAAAAATCATTTTTGCAAAAAAAAGTTAAAATTTTGCGACTACACTATCCGAATTCATACCTCCATACCAACAGTCACTTCATTTGATCAGCTAGCAATCACTAGGCAACAAAGACTGAGCACAAAAAAAATGTCAACTGATCTTTTTATATTTTGGAAACTGGATCATATTGGAAACTGGATCATATTGGAAACTGGATCATATTGCTGGATCATATTGCTGAGTTTGATTGATTGAAATTTATTTCACCTTAAGAAAACCTGGATACTCAATAAAAACAGAAGCTCAAATAACAAAATTAGGGGCCTTATAACAGAAAATACCAGAATTGTACTCACTCTCCTGGCGACTGAGTTCGTGCTGTAGATTCCTGTCCCTCAGGGGCACCAGGGACATCATGTCACTCCACTTGCCACTCAGAGCACTCAGCTGGATCACTGTGTACGGATTGGACACTGCATGGCCCGCCAGGTTGTGACTCTACACAATATATCGAAATCAAATAGACACTATAAGTCATTCGGTTCATTCGTTTTCAGCCATGTGGGGACTATATATAATATAATAAAATCATGGTGATCATGATCATCATGATCGCTGGTTTTCCACCCTTTTCTTGGATTCGAAGGCCTTGAAATCAAATAAACGCGAAGCAAAAATTGGACTTACGATCTATTTATTATTTGTTTTTAGAGGAAAAACGAAGAGAAGTATAAAATCAGAAAAACATTCAAAAGACCAGTTACCTGCCTATCAAATTCTGTGAATAAAATTTGAAATAAATGTTTTGTTGTTAAACTAACGAATCCAAATTGTATGAACGTAGCTAACTGACAATTGAAAAAGTTTCAATGACCTCTAGTAGACCGTAAAAAAATGCTTTTCGAAACTTTTCTTGATCAATTCTGCTATGTAATACTGGAGTAAAATTCTACTTTTTATACTAGAACACTTATATTGAATTTGAGTGTAACTGTTTCAAAGTATGGATATAGTTAACGGACGAAACATGAGTTCAACCTCGTCACAACACATTGCACGACCCTCGTCAAAACCTCCCAAAAAAGACGGGGTTTTTATAACAAATCAGAATTAAGAATAAAAAATTAACCCTTCAGACAATTGTAAGGCTCACTGGTTTGAAACTTTTGCGTCATTTGGACTTGCTGCATGAATAGAACCCCTCCTATTTACGTCATTTTGACAATGCTGTCATTATAAATAGACGCCTTCCCCTCCCTCCTCTCTTACCTGTGCGAATCTCTGCACTTCAGACTGCAGCTGACATATGGCATTGTACTCTGTCTCTGCCTCAGGCAGTGTCTGTTTGAAGTGGGCATTGGCCTGTAATAGGTCAGTGACCTCTGACACTGTGTGCACTATGAACATGTCTGTCAAGTCCTCACATGCACTGTCTACCCAGTTGTAAAATGGCTGAAAAAAAAATATTTCTAGAAGATCGCGTGTCTGCTTTTTATAAATATAAATTGAAATAATGTTTTGGCGACTAACTTCAGGCTATAAGGTCATTGTTAGTTTAAATTTTATGATACAAAAAAGTATGAAGTGAAGTATCATAGCAGTATCATAGCAGTATCATAGCAGAGAAGTATCATAGCAGTGAAGTATCATTAAAATGTCAGTGATTCAATCACTACATCCAAAAGATATCAAAAACCTTAAATAAACCAAAATAACACAAAACTGCTGTTCGCAAACAAACAAAAATCTCAAGTGAGCTTTTAAAATGGCAAGAAAACAATTATATAAATAATCTTTCAAAATAAAAAAAAGGAACTACGGGATATTCGAGTCGCAAATCCCACGGGGATTTCAGGACTCCGCAATGTTAATGATGTTCGCACTCTTGACTGATCTAAACGTCTTAACTGACTAATGAGTAGACACATCTAATAGTAAACCTGGCCAACAGATTTAGAAAAGAGTTATTGAACGCAATTATAAAAAAATTATGAATTTCGAAGACAAAAGAGATGCCCTTGAAGCTTTTTGAATTTCTAGAACAGTTTAAGATACAAGTCTTAAGATCGACAAAATTGACCCCATTTGATAAAACTGGATCAAAAGGTAAAATTTTTATTTCGCTGTTCGATAGTGGAGTTTGGCTTCAATCGAACAGAGGAAACGAACTGAATTACAA
Source organism: Symsagittifera roscoffensis (assembly GCF_963678635.1). Classification (NCBI taxonomy): domain Eukaryota; kingdom Metazoa; phylum Xenacoelomorpha; order Acoela; family Convolutidae; genus Symsagittifera; species Symsagittifera roscoffensis. The sequence goes on along the minus strand of NC_087069.1, from coordinate 43,790,938 downwards.
AAAAATCATGAGTTAAACCGCGAAAATTAAATTTGAGCCTGAACAAATTTGAAGACTTTTCCCAAAAAAAATCATCGCGACTTATATAAGAGTCCGAACTACGTTCATCGACTTTTAATAACTTGAAGCAAATTTATGAGAGCTAGGTTGACGAAAAAACGCGTATTACAAGCATTTGGTTGTGCAATAACTGATTTTAAAAATTTGTAAAACAAAAACCGTTCACAAATCCCTTCAAATAGGTAACAAATAGCAAACACACAGTTGGCAAAGTATTTATGAACAAAACAAAAGAAAGGAATTAAAAACTTTCTTATTCTATTTATTCTAATTATAACTAAGCTCTCTGGTAGCACTTTGTAGTTCAAGGATATTTTAAGATTGAACGATTTTTCACGAAATTAACTTAATTTGAAAAAACTGGATCATTACTTAAGTTTTATTCCACTGAAAAAATTTTGAAAAAAAATCCACTTCAAAAACTTTCACCATTTGCGTTTTTTAAAGTCATTTGTTCCTTATAATTAGAAGGATAAATTATCCTTTTAAGAGATTGAATTTAATAACACAGCTGCGAAGCAGGGCTTCAACTTTTGAATTTCGAAGAAAAAAAAACGGCCTTAAAGCTATTGAAAAATGTACAACAATTTATGATGGACACTTTTATGTTAAAACTAACACAATTTGAAAACACTGGATCAATAGGTAAGACTGTGATTTCGCTGGGAAATCTGAATTTAATTTCCTTTTTCGAAATTAGAAGTCGATCACGTTTTTCGAGACCCTTACACTTTTTCTGTCCGATATAGGAGTTTGCCTTCCTTTTAACAATAGAAATGCCCTGAATCTAAAAAGAAATCACAAGTCAAACAGCGAAAAATCAAAATTGAGCGTGAACAAATTTTAAGACTTTTTCCTGAAAAAATAAACAAAAAATAATCAGCAAGACCTATATAAGAATACTCACTACGTTCATTACTCTTAAACACAAAAAAGATAAGTAACAAAAATGAAAACTTTTGATTGAAAACTAGGCCTACCAAAATTTGAATTTTCGGATGTTTCGATAAAAGTTCATACAAGGCAAAAACAACAGACGTTTGAACAGACAGATACAGGTGGAGCCGAAAAAAAAAGTTGTAAGTTACTATTAAGTTAGAGCTAAATTGAACAACACTTGCACGTGCAACTACAATGAAAATTGCTTACAGCACAAAGCAAATCCTTGATGTCGACACTAAGCCGAAACTTTTTGAGCAGACACAAGTTGAACCACAAAAGATTTAACAGAAACATCTCATAAGTTTCAAGTCACCCCTGAAACTTTAAGGAGCAACACTTGCACCTGCAGCTATAATGAAAATTGTTTAGTATAAGCAAAATCCGGGATGTGGCAACTAGGCGGAAAAGTTTGAACACAAATGGTAGTCTGACAATTCAATTTTTAAAGGAAAAATTTTTTTATTGCATACGGACTCGAAAACCAAACGTAGGGTGCAAAGGCAATGGCGTGATAGGCAAAGTGGTAAGGAACCTGTAAGTTCTTAAGATTCAATTTAAAAAATCAAGCTGACAATATGTGAGAAAAGTTGTTTACGGCAAAAAAGTCTAGTTCCCGATTACAAGACACTTGCATTTGCGCGACACAAGACACGCGATAAATCAATTTCACTTCTTTCGCCTGCAGTAAAAAAAAACATAGTCCCCTGTCAGTTAAAAAACTAAAAAACGCAAGGAAACATAGGAGAAAAAACGGATTTCGAAAAAAAGCTGGCCTTGAAGCACTTTCGATTTTAAGAACAATTCTTGATTGACACTTTTTTGATAAAACAAACCCAATTTCAGAAAACTGGATCAATAAGTAAAAATTATATTTCGCGGAGGAATCTGATAATCAAACTCCAGTTTCGAAATTAGAAGTAGATCACGTTTTTCGTGACATTTACAGTTTTTCTGTTCGATAGTGGAGTTTGTCTTCCTTTTAAAAAGGAACTGAAGTGAACGAGAAATCAAAAGCCAAACCACAAAAAAAATCAAAATTTAGCTGATCAAAGTTTAAAACTTTTTCCTGAAAAAAAATCCCAAAAACACCAAGGCCAAGTAATCAGTAAGTTCATTACTCTAAAACTAACCAATTCAAAACTGGATCATTCTCAGAAAAAACTAACGAATATAAGTGTTTTCACTTCGCTCAAGTTTCAACGCTGTCATTAAAATCAAAGAAGCTAAAAAACAGTTGAATTTTTTTTAATGATTTTTCGAAGAATTACATCACGTTGCAAATTATTTCGCGATTCATTCGTTTTTATTTTGATAGGAAATCCAAAATTAAAATCCACGATCCAAACTAAAAGCCATTGATGTTTTTTGCGCCGTCTAAACTTTTGTTATTGGAGAGCGTAAATTGCCTTCTTTTAAGCAACTGATTTTGAATTGAACTTAAACAGAGCCAATCGAAGATTGGAAAAGAGTAATGAACGCAAGTAAACATTTAAAAAAAAAACTTCGACTTCGTTGAAAAAATCTGAACTTTCGAATTTAAGAATTTCAAACAAAAACAGATGCACTTTAAGCTCTCTGAATTTCTAAAAGATTTATGACCAGCGTTGTTTCACAAGTAACGCAATCTGGACCAAAAACTGGAGCGATTAGAATTTTCTTCTCGAGACCTGACAAACAATCCATTTTTGAAAGTATAAGTATATTCATTCTTTCACACATAGATCTTAAAATAAGTCATGAATTCATTTCATATAAGCGAATTAAATTATCACTGAAAAAAACTACACATCCAAATAAGGGAAAACTCACATCATCATTCAAAACCAAAGATAAAAACTCACTGCTATTCTCTTGGCGAATTCTAGGTGCAACTGATCAATTCTGTCCATCGCTTTCTCCAAATCCTGAAAAAAAAACATTAATTATTAATTGCCTCATTTCATTCATGAATGTGATCAAACTTTGCTCAAAATTGCTTTTGAAAATCAAATTACGAGGACCTCCAGCAAAACAACTGCTTTAACTATTTATGGATTTGCTGGCTATATTAACATTCTAATTAATATAATTATCATTATCGATCTTATTAGCAGAGAGGCGAGAGCATAGCCAACAGACAGTTGGAAAGAAGTCAATGAACACAGTTTAACAAAAAATAGTGACTAATTTTTTGAAAAATACTTGATACTAGATTTAGAATTCTTAAGTAAAAAAATATGATCATGCAGCTTTTTTAATTTCAAGAAAAATTTCAATTTTAATTTCAAGAAACAATTCAATTTGAGAAAACTGGATCAACAGGTGAAGTTTTCATTCCGCTAAGAAGTGTGGAGTTCGCCTTCCTTTTAACAAAGGAAATGAACCGAAGAAAGAAATCAGAAATCAAACTGAGAAATTTCTGTTGGCCTTACTGAAAATTTCGACGAAAAAAATAGATTGCCTTAAAGCTCTTTGAATTCGTAGAACAATTTATGATAGACACTTCTTTGTTAAAACTAACCCAATTTGAGAAAACCGGATCAATAGGTAAAACTTTTGTTTCGCTGAAATTAGTAGTCGATCACATTTTTCGTGGCCTTTAAAATTTTGCTGTTCTAAAGTGCAGTTGGCCTTCCTTTTAACAACAGAAGTGCACTGAAATTAAAATTAAATCACAAGTCAAACCGCGAAAAATCTAAGTTGAGCGTGAACAATATTTAACTTTTTCCTGAAAAAAAAAATGAAAATATCAGCAAGACCTATATAAGAGTTGCGCATTTAGGGGGGCGGACGCCTCCCCCCCCCAGAGATTTGACCTCCAGTCGACCCAAAGGGTCCCCCCTTTGTAATATTTTGAGATATCCCTTTTAGCTGACGGACCCTAAAACTTTCTAGAAAATTTTCCAAAAAATGCTAAAACTTTCCAAAAACGCCTAAAACGCTTTTTTGGCCTGTTTTTCCAAAGAAATTTTCAAAAACCGCCTAAAACGCTTTTTTTGCTTATTTTATTCAACATTCTGCCTGCGGTGCAGAAAAATTCTCCAAAAACAAGGTCTTTATAATTCTTTGCGAGAGCTCGGCAAATCAATTTAGTCGACCTAAAAAAAGGTCGGCAGCATTTTCCTTTTTTTTTTTGAAAATTCGCCCCCCTCGACAAAATCCTACATCCACCCCTGCCAAAAATGCCACGAAATCAGCAATTTTGTTTGCGACTTAGGTTCTTTCGTAGTATGACAATACACTCCGCTTGGGCAGAAAAAATATTAGTTTTATATCTACAGTTCTCTAATGATCATTTACCTCTAAAGTGTGTCTCCGTTTGCCACTCAGTTCCCCCAGCAGGTCCCACGTGTCACAGATTCGCTGACATCTCTGGTTGATAGCCGGAGCGTCATGGTAGCCAAGAGCACTAAAATACAGGGTTATATAAGAACTTATCGAGAGTTGCTCAAACTTCGGACTAAAATAACTATTAAAAAAAAAGATCAACCTTTCAATTTTGATAGAATTTTGCATCCAATTTCGAATTTCGATATTTTAAACAAACTTGAGACACATATTCTGTCTGAAAAATTCGCTTCATAAAACACTAGAAACAGCTAAGTAGTAAGATGACTCGAATCAAGGCGCGGTTCTGAAAAGTCCACAAAAGAGGTAGTGGATTACAAGATTTACCGAGCTCTCTCAAAACACTTGAAAGACATGGGAAGAGGAGGATGTTATTTTGATCCCAAATAGATGTGCCTGTAATCTATTTGAGATCAAAATAACATTCTTCTCTTCCTCACCCTCTTCGAAACTACTGTGAGAAAGTCATAATTTTCAAGCTTTCTAAAGGCACTGGGTAGGATGGAATACGGCGCGCCAAAGAAAAAAAACATTTTTTCAATCAAAACCTTTCAAAACGTGTTCAATAACGGATTTTTCCAAATACGACAAACCTGCGAAAAGGTCAAAAAAATCACAAACTTTCCACTATCTCTTTACAAACGTTCCACAATCTGTTGCACTCTGCCAAAAAAAAATATGTACACCGCAGCTTAAAGGATCAAACCAAAGTAACTTGAGTGCTTCTGCTATATGTCAACCTTACTTCCAGTTTCTATTATTTTACAGTAACTCTTTCTTTTACAAAAAAAAGCATACTTCAATCTGTTTCTTTTTTTAAAAAAAAACAGTAAAACTCACTTCAGTTCCTCAGCAATGGCCACAATCTGTTCCACCCTGTCCTGATGGGCTGTGAGGTCACTCTCGAATGCCTCGTGTCTTCTCCTGAGAGCACGCACCTCATGCAACTGTCTCGCAGTCACTGCCCCACTCAACTCATCCTCCTTCCCAGTACTCCATGACTCCTGACTGTTCGCTTTCACTGCAAATTTGGCTGCCAGATGTTCCAGGCGCTCTAGTCTGAAACATAGAATCGCAATACCACCTTTATTATAAATAAACTAGCATCAAAAAGCACACCCTTCAATTTGGGTGGCAACTTTTAGACAGGCGAAGCGGAGCTTCGCACTACTTGCGATGCAAAATGAATGACTATAACGAGCAAATGAATTGACAAACCAAAAATTATATAACAAAATCAAAAAATCGCGCGCACGCCAATTCTGACTACCTAAAATAATAAGTGGCTATTCCCCTTTTTCATGTTATAACCAGAGAAGCACATCATGGGCAGATCGAGGTTGTTCTCGAGGGCGGTGGGAAGATTTTTAAAAAAACCTTGCCGAACTTTTCAGGTGAACAATTTGATTTCTCGCGCTCTCTCAAAACAGTATATATAGCAATATTTTGCTAAACTTTATGCTAACCCTGGGATCAAACACTCGGATCGGAGCACAACATAAATAAAAAGCTTTATGTGCTTGCAAATTGAAGTAGCTGCCGTCAGTTCAAAATATACAGGTCTAAGAGCTTACACTCACTAAGCCCTGTAAATATATTTTTAGCAATGTTCAACGTGACAAAATAATTGTGACATCATCCCTTCATGATGTCATTCATTCTAATTAACCATCTGAACCGAATAGATTACATAATTCACCTTGATGTTAAAATAGAGCTGCATCATATATTTATTTAACTATGTAAACATTGATGGTAATTAATACCAATCATTGGAGATTTATACCGAGCTACGAATCAATTGAATAGAGATCAACTTAATAAACTATTCCAATCATGCCCTTACTTGCGCCGATCGACTTGCGAAATATCAGAAGCTAGGAATCGGAACCAGCATCCTTTAAAGCAAGATAGGTCGTTACCGCTCGAGACATATCTAAATAATGAATCCAATCTAAATACAATTGATAGCCAGTAGTGCTAAATAACATTACCAATTGAACAGCTCGCATAACAGTAGACGACAGTATACCCGTATTATCCATCCGCCAGATACGGAATATTATATGGTGACTTTCGCGGGAATTTCAACTTCTGGATTCAAAACAGTCATCGGCGATTCCAAACATCATAATTTGAGCAGAAAGTGACAACACTACTTTGCTAAAGCAGAACAAAAAAAAAAAAAAAAAACATCTTGATCAGCACAGCAATGCTCAGATGTTGGCAGCAGAGCAAAACTCAGTGAACAACTGACAGACAGGGAGAAAAAAGAAGACAACCACAACTTTTCAACATCTCCTGAGCTGACAACTTTTTCCAATCTACAAGCAGACATGTGGATTGTGACCTACAGCTTCTCTACTTCTGTCAGATGGTATGTCAAGTGAGCTACTGAAGAGGCAGAAAAGGAAGTAGATGAAAGGTTTCCAACGTCAAAACAGTTAGTTAAAAACAAACTCAAAACTCACTTGCAGTAAATTGATATTGTAACTAATAAGTTCCCCAACCAAAAAAAGCGAAGTAACGGAAATATTAGCAAACCCTGATGGAAAGAATAACCAAAATCAGAATAGCAATAGATGCATAAAGGTTCAATAATCCAAAATAAGGAAAGTCTAGCAAAATTTTCTTGTGCCCCCCTTAAATCGACTAAGTGCTGTGCTCAATCATTAACTGTATCACAAATCTGATAATCATTCAACTGTAATAAGATGGCACACGCGCAAATTTCGGTCGCACCATACGGTGGAACGGACAAAGAAGACTTCCAGCAATTCGAGCAATTGTTCCGAGGATACATCGGAGTTGCGGGAATCGCTCCTGGTCAGCAAGCGAACTTCTTGCAACTACACCTACGAGAAGCGGCACTACGATTCTACCAAACGCTGCCAGCAGCAATTCGAGCGAACGTAGAGAATAGTCTTGGCGCCCTAAGGGATCATTTCTGCAATCCCCAGCTTCAAGAAATCCATGTACTGAAATTAGAACAGCTACGTTACGATCCTAAAATCGATTCACCCGAGAACTTCTTGGTGAACTTGACAAATAAAGCGCAACGAGCGTACCCAACCCCAGATTTGCCAGCTGTCGACCCAATCGATGTTGCATTAAACGGAGCACCATTAGTAGCAGACACAGCGCGATTTCACCGAGAAACTGCACAACGACAAGAAAGAATAGATGCAGTAAATGACAATCGCAATGAACAAATTAAACGATTGTTCATAAAAGGAATGCCAAACTGGCTGCGATCAAAATTGATGGAGCAACCACAAGCAACTACTGTCCAAGAATTGTGTAATTTGACGAAGAAGCAGATCATGATCCGAGAAGTTTGCCGAAACGAAGACTACCCGGAAGACGGATTTAATGAAGTAAACGACAGAGTCTCAGAAAATTTGATCAGTGCTCTCACAAAATTGTCCACAAATCAGGAACAAATTGAGAAGCAGATCAACGAAATGAGATCACAAATAACTGAGCAGTCAAAGAAACAATTGAATCCGCCTTCTCATCAAAACAAGAACAACGCAAACCAAAACAGTCAGTGCAGTGGTAACCAAAACCAAAATAATTGGCCTGGACAGCAGCAAAGTGGCAGGAAAGGAAAAAACAGATCTAACTGGCAAAATCATTTTGGATTTAACAATAATCAGACTAATTTCCAAAATATGGGACCAATTGCACCTCAGCAATATCCACCATGGTATCAATACCAACAGTACCCAAATATGCAGCAAAATCAGTCGATGGTGCAGATTCAACCAGCACAGGTACAGCAAAACGAACTACCTGCAACCACAACAACATCAATTCAATGGAACTCAGACAGCGCAAGCTGACATTCAACTTCCATCTGGATCTTTCGAACCAATGGTTCGAGCATCAGCCAAATTCTGTGACATTTGTGGTAAATTCAACCATACGGCAAGCCAATGCTGGTGGAGACAAAAACCACAAGGACACGGTCAATCATTTCCGTTTCAGAATCAGCCAAAAAACTAATCAAGCCACCGAGTCAGTCCCCCAAATCATTTCAATCATCTAAATCATCAAAACCGTCAATTCCACCTGATGAGATAATCAACCTTTACGCAGTAATTCCTGCGGAAGGAACAGTTTTGACGTACACAAAATTACGATTCTCATCGGGATTACAAAGAAGAGCCCTGGTTGATACAGGAGCCTGCGCAAATGTCATCTCAAAACAGACATTTGACGACTTAAAAGATGAAAAATCTTTATACCGCCCTCTTAAAATAAGTGAATCAAAACTTAAGAGAGTAAGAATGGCAGGAGGACAACTCGTGCCAATTGAAACAGAAGTAACACTGGAATTTAAATTGGCAGACATGACATTTGTAGAATCTTTTCTCGTTCTACATGCAGCCAACTCAATAATTCTAGGAAACCCTTTCTACAAAAAACACCACATTCATATCTGTGCCAAGTATAATTTACTTCATTTTCCAGATTTGACTCTGCAAATCAACGAAATAAAACCTCCAAACGAGCCTAGAAGAATTAATCGAGTGAAAAAATTCCCGTTAATTCTAACAAAACGTCAAACAATAGCTCCGCATCAAACCATTCTGGTGGAATGTCATTTAAAGGACGCATGCCGGGACATGGCAAAAACAACCGGAATCGTAATGCCATCGAAAGAATTTGAAGAAAATTGCGAAATTGCATTCACTTCCTCAATTAGTGAAGTTCTGACAAATAACCTGCTATACATCACAGCCTTTAACATCACTGATCATCATGTTACATTGCCTTTCAAAACCGAAATTGGAAAATTTTCAATTCTGACTCTAACTGAAGCAGAAAATCTAATACCAATTGATGCAGAAATGCTTGCTTTTGCAAAAATGAATAATCCAGACGATATTGAAATGGGCATTAACGAGCTAATTCAGCAACATTGTGATAATCAGCAGTCTCAACAGCAACGTCAACCTGAGTATGAAAAATTTTGGTTTCCTACTCCTGAAACATGTCAAAACCCTGTATTACTTCCACAAATCCAACGTGACATTTACGACCAAATTCTTCATTTTCAAGGTCTTGAAAAAATTGAACCAAAAATGAACTTTCAAGATCGATTGACATTTATCAAGAATTTTAAGTGGGAGAACTCGGTATTGACACATGACCAAAGGTCAAAAGTAGAAGATTTGCTTGTTGAATTTTCGGACATCTTCGCCAAACATAGATTTGATGTTGGTTACAATTCCGACCTCAAAATCAAACTGAAACCGGAACACACACGACCTTTGTACACACAAGGCCCACCTACGCCGATACATTTGCGACAAGAATTGACAGTGGAACTTGCCCTAATGCACTATTATGGACTTATAACAACATTGTCACATTCAAAATATAGCAGTCCATTGTTTGCACATCGAAAACCATCTGGTAAATTGCGGATGTTGATTGACCTCAGAAGAATAAATCATTCACTGAAGAATGACTATATCAACAGCAACTTTCCGATCTCAAACATGACAGATGCATCAAACCACTTCGCAGGAAAGAGCTTGTTTACCAAATTTGATTGTTCGCAAGCATACCACTGTGTGCAAATGGCAGATGACCTTTCAGTTCAACTTTTGGCATTTAATTTCGGTTCACGAACTTATGCATACAAATGCCTAGCTCAAGGTCTAAGCAAATCAGTCACGGGCTTTAGTTCATTCATACGGCACTATCTTGACCCATGCTTAGCAGCCGACTTATGTACACAGTTCATGGATGACATAGGAAGTGCAGTGAATAATTTTGATGAACTAATACCGACCCTCTCAAAAATTTTCGAATGTGTAAGGAAATCGGGATTAAAATTATCACCGAACAAATGTGAAAAAGGAACACAACGAATGAAATTCCTTGGTAATATAATTACACCAGCAGGAATATCACCTGAACAAGAGAAAATTTCGACGTTCCTTAAGAAAATTAAAATGCCGCAAACTGTAAAACAAGTTAAAAGACTAATCGGATTTGTTCAATTCTTCCGGAATTATATGCCAAGCTTAGGTGAAAAACTGATACCTTTCTATCGCCTACTCAGAAAAGATATAGCATTTCAAACAAATGAAGAGCATCAGAAAAGTCTCGAAGTGCTAAAACATGATCTAATTCAGGCAACGGACATAACGCTCCGCTTACCAAAACCAGGATTACAATATGTAATACTATGTGATGCAAGCTATCATGGAACAGGTTTCGTGCTAATGGTTGAAGACTATGTGAAAACTGACAACAAAGGTGAAATGAAAACGTATGCACCAGTGTCATTTGGTTCAAGACTCTTCAACACAGCACAACTGAAGTTCTCCATCTACTATAAAGAGTTCTTAGCACTATATTTTGCCCTCGATCATTTTTCTCATTTCATCTGGGGATCATCAAAACCAGTGATAATACTGACTGACAATCGAAGCTTAACACAATTTTTCCAAGCGAAGACTATTCCACCCTCGGTTTGGAATTTCTTGGACCGCGTCATGTCATTCAACATCATTATCGCTCATATACCTGGAAAAGCAAACTATGCAGCAGATTTTTTGTCACGAATGCAAACTGACCCATCAGCTTCATTGTCACTGAAATTGACGGACAAAATACCAGTGCGTGAGATACAAATCGACACGACAGCGAAACTACCGGATGCATCTCTCAACCTGATCCACTCAATGGATGATGCATTTCCTGAAAAGAAGAAGATCGACGACAACCTCAGAGCACAACTGCTTGAACTCGGACTGTATGAAAACGTCATGAGAGAGCTAAGCTCACAGGAAGCTAGTGCAACCATTCAACCACAAAACTTTGTCCGAATAACGAGACCAATCACCGCAGCAGTACAACACCCTGATCCTGCTGATGTTTTCAGTGACCTGAATATGAGTCACGAAGTACTCGACTTGAAAAATGAACAAGACAAAGATAATGATATAGTAGAAGTTAAGGATTGGAAACGAAACGAACAAGTTCCCAATCTGACATACGAAAATAGCCGCAAGAAAAAATATGCTAAACAATTCAATAGACTGATAATCGACGACGAAGTACTGTATCGAAACTTCTACGATGACACGGGACACGTAAAACATAAGCAATACTGCCTACCAAAACATCTTTGGAACGAGGTCGTGTACCGACTACACAACTCGCGAACCGGTGGACATCTGGGAATGACAAGGACCACAGAAGAGTTCAGAAAACGATTCTACCTTCCAGGATTCACCGAATTTTTAACTAACACAATCAAAAATTGCTTAACATGCTTGCAACTCAAAAGAGCATCTGCAAAATATCAAATTCCGCCATTGCAACCAATCTCGTCATTGCAATGTTTTCCTGGAGACATGATGCAAATCGATATCGTTGGACCACTGAAGTCACCAGTGTACAAATTTGTATTAACTGGAATCGATGTCTTCTCGAAATACTTGTTTGCAGCACCATTGACAAACGCTAGCGCTGATACAGTAGCAAGGGAACTCACGAAAATATTTTTCATGCACAGCTACATACCGAAAAAGATCATAGCAGATCTCGGAACGACATTCACGTCAGAACTAATGCATGAATTGACAACTCTATTAGAAGTTCAAATCAATCACGCAACGCTGAAACATCCACAATCAATTGGTCTTGTCGAGCGATCTCATGGACCTCTAAAAAGGATCTTGAAGCTGAATACTAATGAACAATGGTCAGACTGGCACAAATATGTCCCATTGGCAACATTCATTCACAATACGTCGTACTCTTCATCAATTGGATGCTGCCCTAGCTCTATTTTTCATGGAAGAGAACCAACAAAACCACTTGATCTTCGCTTTTCGACGAAAGCAATGGAATCAGTAACAGCAGAATCAGACTTCGTTACGGCAATGCAAGACGCGATGCTAGAAAAGTTCAAAGAAACAAAAAAGAACTTGATTTCTTCGTACCACAAGTATCGAGGATATTACGATCAAAAGGCACTTGCGCAGCCTCTCAGTCGAATCATTTTGTTTACTACTAAATCCTCTGCTGACTACACAGTCAGACTTTGGAAGCAAATCAATGCAAGTCTGGATACCCCTGTACAGAGTTGAGAAAGTGTTAACAAATTCGAACTATATAATTCGGAAAGTTGGAACTAACTACACCCAATGTGTGCACCGAATTCGTCTCAGACCAGTTGATCCACAGCATCAACCAGAAGATCTCAATCCAATAGATCCAACGAAGTTTCAAACGGATCCTTCACTCGGAAAATACCGAAGCGAACCAGGACTTTTCGACGAAAACTTGCCGAAACTCTTAGATGAGATCCAACCTGATAATCCTGACGAAACCGATCAACCAGCCGCACCAGCTAGAATCAGACTATCAGTGCCCTTTGGAGCGCCAGCAGTTGCAGCAGCACCTGCACCGATGCCAATTCCAGCAGCACCAATAGTGGTACCATTACCGGTCCCAGTACCAGTAATACCACCACCGCCGGATCCACCCCCAATCCCAGGAGCAGTACATGTGCATGAATTACCACTCGCTGAACTACCAGCAGCGCCACCAATGGATATCATTGATGAACAGGTCACTGACAGATTAACCAGCAACAACTCTGATCCTGAGGGATACAACCTCGACGAATTGTTTCGCGAACCACAGCCAGTTGTCAGACGAAAAGCAGCAGCTGAAGCTAGAGACCGAATTCACGCCCAAATTCGGTTTAGTAATGATGTTCGATATCACCCAATACCCAGCCGCCCAAAACAACCGCGAAAGTATGGACTCCGAACCGTTGACGGACACGAAGTGGCCCCAGTTACATTCATTCCACGATCAACGCAAAGGGACAATAAAGCAAACATACGAAAGAAAGCGGAGGCGGCGAATGAAGACTTTCCTTCACGGGATTCGAAAAGGAACATTATTATGGACAGCGTTAAACGAGCGAAACAATTCACTAAACAAAAAGATGGACCTGGAAGCAGCAAAGACTCGGTAAATGCAATATATGAACCAAATATCTTTGTGGGATCAGGTGATGTCCTACAGTTCCCTGGCTCTATAGCTCACTGCGTCTCAAGTGACTTTCAAATGGCAAAAGGAGTAGCACAGCAGATCAGCAGCGCCTACCCATGCATCAAACCAACCCTAAAAAGCATTGAAACACCGATAGTTGGATCATCAGTTTCAGTTTCTTTGCCTTGGGAAAACAAGTCAATTTTCAATTTAGTCACAAAACCACAATTTTTTGACAAGCCAACATACTACGATTTGTCAAGAAGCCTCAACTGCATGAAGCAGCAGCTACTGCAGAAGGGAATAAACGCTATAGCCATGCCGAAAATCGGATGTGGACTCGACAAATTGAAAGAAAGCAGAGTTTTCAGCCTAATTTGCGACATTTTCGAAAAAACGAACATCAAAATCTTTATTTATGTGTGACGAAAAATCACGATATCAGCTAGTAACGTTCATGCATGCATTCTTAACAATGTAAGCTCCAAAACCACCCAATCGATACAATTGAAGTCACGAAAAAACCAAAATAAAACAGAAAAAGTATAAAATTTCGAGAAAACTCTCATTTCCTCAAGTTGAGCTTTTCTGAAAAACTGACACCCAAGTCGAAATATACGTAATGCAACCGCTTTGAACCCGTGGAATACCTTCAAGGCCCAACTAGGACTCAGGCAGGAAGTCGGCTCACTAGGAGAAGTCAACTTCGCGAGATCTCGAAAAATCCACCTGTTGCCCATGTTTAAGCATTACGAATAAAAAATTTCTGCTCCCCCCAAAAATTTTAGCTAACGAAGAACCAATTTTTTTGGGCTCAGTGATCATTAGACGACCAATGAGGAACAGGCAGGAAGTCGGCTCACTAGGAGAAGTCAACTTCGCGAGATCTCGAAAAATCCACCTGTTGCCCATGTTTAAGCATTACGAATAAAAAATTTCTGCTCCCCCCAAAAATTTTAGCTAACGAAGAACCAATTTTTTTGGGCTCAGTGATCATTAGACGACCAATGAGGAACAGGCAGGAAGTCGGCTCACTAGGAGAAGTCAACTTCGCGAGATCTCGAAAAATCCACCTGTTGCCCATGTTTAAGCATTACGAATAAAAAGTTTCTGCTCCCCCCAAAAATTTTAGCTAACGAAGAACCAATTTTTTTGGGCGCAGTAATCATTAGACCACCAATAAGGAACAGGCAGGAAGTCAGTCCACTAGCAGATCACAACTTCATGAAGATCTCGAAAAATCCACCTGTTGCCAACGTTTAAACATTACGAATAAAAAGATTCTGCTCCCCCCAAAAATATTAGCTAGAGAAGAAAGAAATTTTTTGGGCTCAGTAATCATTAGACCACCAATAAGGAACAGGCAGGAAGTCGATCCACTAGCAGATCAAAATTTGGAGAAATACATCAATTTACACTATTCCCATGTATTATGATAGGCAAAACAAGAAAAAATATAAAATTCGAGGGATATCTTCGCAGAAATTCAGAAAGAAAGCGTTCAAATGAGCCAGCAAACATCCAATGTGCTTGTTAGGCAACCCTAAAAGGTTCTCAGTGATACTGAAGAACAACACGCGAATCTTGAATGCCAAGAAGATATCAAAAAAAGATAAACGAAATTAATGGAAAAAAAAAAAAAAAAAAAAAAAAAAAGTAATTTATCAACTACTCTAACTGACGCCAAATTTTGCTCAGGCGAACCAGCAAATTGTCTGAATAGCCTATAGGAGTGAAGTGCAGCTACAGTAGAAGAAAAGAACGGAAAAAAAAAACAAAAAGCCAGACACTACACACAATACGATGATCGCGATCAATGCAAAAACATCGTAGAAATGTGTAATTTTGACTTTTTCAAAGAAAAAAGTCGATCACCTTCATTCAGGGAGTAAGGCCAATAAAGGCACAAAACGCCCATACGATGAAGACCAGAAGACTTCTGAAAAATAGACAACGAACAGTAAATGAAATATCAACCTTTTAGCAAGTAATATAAAGTACTAATTGCTAAGCTAGTTGAAAATTTTCAAAAGAAATCGTGAAGAAATCAACAAAACATATCACTGTTAAGTTGTTGATAATCAATTCACAATCTATGAGGCAACGATTGGAACCACACCGCCTCATATCAAAAAGACTTCAGCATCAAACGAGCACAAAAAGAATGAAAGGCAACAACGAACGAAGACAGCGATATCAAAAATTAAAACGAAACGACGACCAAAACTATTCAGCTACTCCACACGACAGTTCTTGCCGTGGAAATTTAGTTACAGTTGACAAATGAATACATCATGATATCATTAATTTATCCTTATCATCTATCACTTTAACTCCCATACCCCGACTCAAGGTGGCTTGCTTAAAAATTATCTCCCATTTAAGTTTAAAATAATTTATCTTCTCTCGTTTTATAAATTGAATTAATAAACTGTGCTTCTAATATTATGAGTTTATTAAATTATTGCGATATAACTTTTGATAGACCCATACCATATTGACACTTGTACATATTCTTAATCAAAGCAGTCTTAAATTATTATGTGAATTATTGTAAATGTATCTGATGAAACACTTCAACCACCCGGGAAGACTTCTTCTTGTGAGGTTGTGTGACATCATCCCTTCATGATGTCATTCATTCTAATTAACCATCTGAACCGAATAGATTACATAATTCACCTTGATGTTAAAATAGAGCTGCATCATATATTTATTTAACTATGTAAACATTGATGGTAATTAATACCAATCATTGGAGATTTATACCGAGCTACGAATCAATTGAATAGAGATCAACTTAATAAACTATTCCAATCATGCCCTTACTTGCGCCGATCGACTTGCGAAATATCAGAAGCTAGGAATCGGAACCAGCATCCTTTAAAGCAAGATAGGTCGTTACCGCTCGAGACATATCTAAATAATGAATCCAATCTAAATACAATTGATAGCCAGTAGTGCTAAATAACATTACCAATTGAACAGCTCGCATAACAGTAGACGACAGTATACCCGTATTATCCATCCGCCAGATACGGAATATTATAATAATTGTCGACAGAGTTTAATGGTCAATATTTCATCTAAGGTCAACTCCGAAGCCCAGAAAGTGACGCATCACTGTTTTGTTCGGTGCTGAATATCAATTATGCGGTGCATTTTTAGTTGAAAACGGCGATCCATTCTGGATTAACAACTGCGGTTCAAAAAGGTCAATGTTTTTTATTAACATGTATTAAAACATGCAGTACTTATTTAAGTATAATTGCTTTAGTCAATCACTTGTTAACTGTGTTTTTCAAGCGAGGAATATTTCCAACAAGTTCCTGATACGTACCTTCTCATTTCAGCTAGAAGCCACTCTTCGAATCCCTTTTCTGCAACTTCCAAGCCTTTCCATGCGTGAACAATGTCCTAAAAATATACCGCTCTCAAAAACTATAAATATCTCGAAAACCTAACCAACAGAAAAATTGAGAAGTGTCAACAAACTCAAGAAAACCGACAAAAAATTCGAAAGAAAATGCTACTTTCAAAGTTCAAAGAAAAACAATATTACGATAAAGATCATTGATTTTCATGAACTTTTCATTATTGTCACATTTCTCATTAAGACTAAACCAATTATAGAGAAAACTGGGTCAATAGATAATTTTTCTATTCGGCCGGGCATTCTGTAAATTGAAGTCCTTGAAACTGAAAGCCAATCGTAAAAAAATTATTTCGCGCCATTTCCATTTCGTAATCAGTATAACTTTACCCTGCTTTGAGCAAATTAATTTGAATTGCACTATCAAAATTCCAACCGCGAAAAATCAAACTACAGCGTGAGAACGCGACTTAAATAAGTGTCTTCACTTCGTTCATGGACACATAAATCCAAACCATTTACAGTTTAGTGGTAATCTGACACATAGTTGAGCTTCATTTAACGAAAAAAAAACGACATTTTGACAACTATCACGGAAAACGTAGCCAATCGGAGATTGGAAAAGTGTAGACGAGAAATGAAACGGAAAAAAATGATAGCAAAACTTAAAAATACTTTTTTAACATTAGAAAAATGAAGAAAATTTTTAACATTAGAAATTTGAAGAGAAATATATCAGGTTGAAGCTCTTTGAATTTCCGGAACTGTTCATGATTGGCACGTTTTTCCTAAAATCAACCCTATTTAAGAAAACTGGATCAAAGAGTCAACTTTTTATTCAGCTAGAAAATCTAGAAATTTAAACCCACTTCCGAAACTAGAAACCGATCATGTCTTTTCGAACGATTTCAACTTCCGTAATTGTAGAGCAAAATGTCTCTACCAGCTCTTTGAATTTCAGGAACTGTTCATGATTGGCACGTTTTTCCTAAAATCAACCCTATTTAAGAAAACTGGATCAAAGGGTCAACTTTTTATTCAGCAAGAAAATCTAGAAAATTAAACCCACTTCCGAAACTAGAAACCGATCATGTCTTTTCGAACGATTTCAACTTCCGTAATTGTAGAGCAAATGTCTCTACAAATGAACTTGAATTATACATGACGCAATTTTGTAGTTAGTAGAGCATTTTAATACTTGTCCTGAAAAAGATATCCCGTTACCTTTGCACTTTCGCTGTTCGATAGTGGAGTTTGCCTTCTTTTCAAAAAAAAATATTTTAAAAAAAATCAAAAGTCAAACCGCAAAAAAAATCAAATTTGAGCATGAACAAAATACGAGACACTTTCATCAAGACCTGTATGAGAGTCTTCACGACATTCATTGACTCTTCAAATCAAACAAATAAAAATCATCACCTAAAAGATCAAAGAAAATATTTTCGAAGTCACAGCATCTATTTTATTTTGAAAAAAACTCACATCGGCCAAATTGCAAAAAAACGGTAACAGAATTCTTCACCGCGTTGTTAAAATCCAAAAATCGTTCTTTTAAATACATGATTTTAAACAGTGCGCGAACATTTGGTTATTTTTGAAGATCCAATCAATAACATCCACTCATTCAAAATTTGTTAGGCTAGTTTGAAACAGTAGCCTCTCAAGTCGCGCTTGTAAGTTATAAGCGTCGAATTCGCAAAACTCGGCTACGTGTCGGATTCTATCATTAAAAACATCTCTACCAGTGTAATGAAAAAAAAATCAAAACAATTAACTTTTTACTAATCAACTGTCAAAGCTTATATGCCATTATAATGCTACAGGGCCTACCGATTCAAATTGCCACTAAACAGAGCACTTTAATTTGGAATTAAGGTTCAAAAAAAGAATCTTCGTACTAATACACTTCATTCGCAAGCCCGTTAGTTTAAACATAGTCAACAAAAAGTTGGAAAAGAGTCAATGAACGCAATTAAACAGAATAAAAAAAAATCGCAACTTTCGACTTTCAAAGAAAAGGATAGCCTTATGGCCCTTTGAATTTCTGGAACAATTCATGATTGTCACTTTTATTGACCCAATTTGAAAAACTTGATGTCGGTTACGTTTTTCGTGACCTTTACACTTTTGCTGTTCGCTAGTGGAGTTTACATTCGTTTTAACAAAGGATATGAACTGAACTTCAAAAGAAATCAAAAGCCAAACCTAGAAAAAGTTAACTTGAGCCTGAAAAACTCTTTAAAATTTTCCTGGAAAAAAATCATCGTGATTCATATAAGAACCTGAACTCCGTTAATCGACTCTTAATGAATGATTATTATGTGAACTAACGGCGACTAGTTTTCCCTCGGATGGCAAAAAGGCACTTTTGTTGTTCAGTCTCAGTTTAGTCTGCAGTGTGTTGTATTTCGTTTCCAGGTCCAACTTGTCCTGTACCTTCGGAGGCTTCTCACCTGTGAAACAGATACAACACACATTAATTGCTATCAAGATGAGCAGTAAAAAGTATGTGGAAAATCTAATTCCGAATTTAATTATCGCAAGAACAATATATATCTATAAAAAAATTCCCAAAAAAAAAACGAAAAACAGTTAAGTTCTGGAAAAATAAGATAAAACTTTCCTCTTCGTTGGAACCATTTTAATGAGAATCATCTAAACCTGTTTGATTCTTTATTTAATTCCTCTTACTTCGTCTGTAGTGTCTGAACTCCTCCAGTTTGGCCTGGACTGCTGCCAGAGTAGAGGGACCATCACTGATTCGCTTCTGCTGTAGCCACGGCACAGTCGCGTTGATCCACTTCAGCAGCTGAAAGAAACAAGAAATTGGAATATTGGTTGATCGGCTTAAATTAATAGGCATTTAAAGACACAAGGTTCCCCAAATGTATATTTTAAGTAACTGTCTATCTCGTAATAAAATGCAACAACTTTTTCGGACCAGATAATAAAAATTGCATACGAAAAAAAAAACGAAAATAAGCCGACTAAAATAAAGGCGAAAATCACAAATAAAAAAAATAGAAACAAGAGGTTCGCATATTTTTTGATCAGCTTAAAACTATAGATATTTACAAATGCCCGGCTTACTGAACTGTGTATCTTTATGTTAATCGGGGGGAGCAAATATTTTTTTTTCGGAAAAAAAATCTAGGCAAGCATCCTCACACAGAGCCGAAGTCATTACATAGGCGAATCTCCACTTCGCAAAGCAAAAAACTGGAAAATGGAGGTCTAAAAACAAAAAAAAATGAAAAATGCCAAAAATAATAGGTACTAAATTTTACCTTTTACAAGCGTTTATGTATAAAACAATACATTCATCTGCATCATTACATATTCACTCTAGAAGAAATCAAGATGCATTGCTGCCTGTCGACTGATATCTCTGAAACCATTCTTCAATGTTTTATAACTAAAAAATATAAAACAAACTTTCTGAAATTGCTTTCAACGTCCACTCACCTCTTTCTTCGAAAACTGCAAAAAAAATTACCGGTATTCGACCCTTATTCTTCCGAGCTCGCGAGTGTAAATATAGTCAAATTTTCAGTCAATCTGTCGTGTCTCATAGAAATTTAACTCAAAAATGGAGGCAAAGCTGAGCTTCGTAGCACTTGCCATACGAAAAAAACAGTGCATTACAAAAAATTGAATTTTTTTTTGAAAAATTAATTTGAAAAAACTACCTGAAAAAAGTCGTAAATACTTACATCTACAGTAATTTTATACACTTGTCTCAAATTATGTACATGAATAGCCTTAAGATGTAAAAGAATCAACAAACGATATAACAACAAGCTGATATAACATTACCCAAAACCGATTTAAAAAAAAACACGTAAATAATTGGAAAGCCGAGTTTATAAATTTACACACTTTAAATTACACTGAAGTGTATGAAGCGCTTTAACAGGGCGTATATGCTACACAGAGGGGTAGTAAAACTTCGCTACACTTGCGATACATCACGCAAGCTAGCGCATAAAAAAATGCAAGCTAGCGCCTAGCGCATAGAAAATTTTTTCAAAAAAAAGTTTAAAAAAAACTACATCTGCAAATAGATTATATTACGTAAACGAACGGATGAAAATAAGCGGCAATAGGCAGACAATACTAGGTAGGACGTCCGTTGAGATAACAAACTCATGTTAAATAAAAGACCTTGATGTTTTTGTCTTGCTTCAGATGTATAAAGTCGAAGATTGGAAAAGATTAATGAATGCCAGGTAAATATAAAAAAAAACACTGACTTTGTTGAAAAAATCGCTAACACTGACTTTTTTGAAAAACATCGCAACTGTCGAATTTCAAAGGAAAAAAGATGCTCTTTAAGCTCTTTGAATTTCTAGAACAATTTTAGATTGGCGCTTTTTTGATAACATTTTAACCCAACTTGAGAAAACTGTATCAATAGGTAAAGTTTTTATTCCGCTGGAAATCAAAAAAAAATTAAATTACATTAAACTAGAAATTGTTCACGTTTTTTGCACCAATCTACGTTCGTGTTTCGAGAGTGTTATTTACGTAATTTTCAGCAGATGAATTTCAATTGAACTCAAAAACTGCGTATTTACCTAAGTGCATCAATAAGACTTTTTTGTGAAAAAAAAATCAGCAAGACTTATATAAGAGTCTTCACGACGTTCATTACTCAAAAGCAACAGTAGAGGAATGAATGAATAAAAATGATAAAAGAGATAAAAACTTTTAAAAAATGACAGCTATATAGTTTGCCAAAAAGTCTGCCGGAAAATTTTCACCAGAAACAATTTCCATCAAAATTTTAACCAGAAACAATTTCCATCAAAATTTTCACCAGAAACAATTTCCAACAACTTCCAGCGTGACTTCCATCAAAATGAACTGGAAGTTGGTGTACTTCATATATAATCCTTAATCTGCCTTCAGTAATGCCTTCACAAGTCGAAACAAAAGTGTGACTTATGTTTAAAAAAATAGACAATGGATCAGTTTTTGTAATTCAGAGAAACCCAGCCTCAGGGTCATTTTTGGTTTTGAAATAATATTCACCGTGAGTCGCATTCCGTTTCAAGCTTCAGCTTTTAACTCGAGAAGATTTGAAACAGATAATTACTATCCGTTCAATTTTCACAAATAATTTCCAACGTTTACCTCAGAAGCGAGTCTTTCGTAGTCTTCCATCATCTTCTCGTTGTCGTGGTGAAAATCCAACACCCTCGTGATTCTACTGGCAGCTGTGTCTGCCTTCATAGCCCCTGAGAAGGCGTGGTAGTAGCAGGACACATAGGTCATGATTGCCTTCTCATCCGGTCTAGCTGTCTCTATGATGTCTTAAATAAAAAGCAAAAAAAAAAACATTATCATCTTCACCATCTGGTTGTTTATACGCAAATTCTAGACTCGTTTATATTGGTCAACTTAGGGGGTTTTCTTTTGTGGCTTTCGATACATTTCTGTGTTTAGAAAAGGTCAAAAACCCCAATTAGGTAATTTTACAGATAGCACTAGTTGACTTTTTCCCATTTTCATGAGATAAATGATATTATGCATTACAAACATCCAGATTTTTCCATCTTATATTTTTTAAACCAAGTTAACACCCTCGCCCTAGATACGCCAAGTTAAGATCATCCACACCGCTATTGAATTCGAATTAAAACTGCTGTAAAACATTCGATTCTGGTTACAACTGAGAAACAATCACATCCTGATCCCTAAAACGCTTTGGCCAGAGGGTGGGGGGGTTTGAGGATGCTAACTCGAATCCCATTTTTTTTGATAGAACCTTTAATCATTCATTATTATAAATTTTTTGCTCGAGATCGTAACAACTATCTCTTTATTATATATTTCATGGCAGTTCTTTGGAATAAAAAAAAGTTGCTAACATTTTACTTTGATCTTTTGAAATGTTTCATCATAATAATATTCTATTTTTTTTCGAGCTGACGAGGCCATCGATTTTCGTTCGAATCCCACTTCGGTCCCTAAAATTTTTCCAAATTCGGTCCCTAATATACTAATTTTGAGGGGGGAGCGCGCGCCAAAAAAAAACGCGATTTTTTGGTCAAATTTTTCCAAAAAGTGCCTAAAAACGCTTTTTTTGGACTGTTTTTCAAAATTTTGCCTGCGGAAATTCACTTTGCTCGACCTTAAAAAAAAAATTTTGAAATTTTTTTGAAAATCCGCCCCCCCCCCCCCTTCCTCGATAAAATCATAGATCCGCCCCTGCACTCCTCAAGGTGGGACCGGCTGAGTCAAAATGGATGACATCCACCTCCCCCACGGTTGGTCCTGCACTGAGCAGGACCGGAAGCTAATTTTAAAAAAAAATTAAAAAGGCCATCGATTTTGTCACAAGCCCCCTCCCTATCTATTTAAGACTCATTCTCAAATATCTATAAGTACTCTTTAAACAGCAACCAATAGGAATGATCAAAAAATAGAGTTTTCTTCTTCATCAGACATTAGCCAATATGACACCCAAAAATGGTAGGATGATACTTACCTTCTGGATCCAACATGATGGGGATGTCCAGGTGTTTCTCAGCCACCTCGAAGGCTGTCTTCAGATTCGTGTAAGGGTCATCCTAAACAATCAACAATCACACTATCACAATTACACAATTTCAACCTTACATGGCGATATTTAGTCACAAATACAATTTAGTGCAAAGACACTTGTTAATCTATGATTAGACGACACTCCTTTATCTGATAACCATAATCACCGGAAAATTCAAGATCAGCTATCACAATTGAATTAAATAAAAAAACGCAGCAAAATTGGAGCCCCCTGCTTCAATGTTGAATCATTCTGAGTTTCTTTCAGTCAATTCTAGTTTCTCAAAGTGTCATTACATTGATTTGGTTAACACTTAAAATTAAATAAAATGTCTTTTTTCAATGTACAGACTGGAGTGCTTGAACTGCGTAGCTTTAATCTAACACCCTCATACCATGCAAACAAACCACGATTGGTATTCAATTATAAAGATTATTCTAGAAAATTCTAGAATAGTAATTGCTAGTTTCTGCTAATTAGGAAGTACATAAGTTGATAAATCTTGAAATAAAGCAACAAAACACAAAGAATCAAGTGAAATATCTCCCCTCCCCTTGAAATTGATTTCACGCAATTTTAATTTTAGTCTAATGAAGTGAAGGATTTAATCATTCGCTTACATTATGAACATAGCCAACAGACAGTTGGAAAAAGTCATGAACGCTAAGAAACAGAAAAAAAACACCGACTTGTTTTTTTCAAATTTTTTTTTCGAATCTCAAAGAATAAATATACGGCCTTGGGGATTTTTGAATTTCAAGAACAAGCTAGATAAATCGGTAAATTTTAGTTCCGGTGGGAAACCTGTAAATGAAAGTCCATTTTCGAAGTTAGAAGTCGATCACGTTCTTCGCGACCTTTACACTTTTGCTGTTCGATAGTGGAGTTTGCATTCCTTTTAACAAAGGAAACAAGACTGCTCGTATCAGGACGAAGCCTTGAATGTTCCGACTGTCTTTTGAGGTTAATGGTGTAGTGTTCATTTCAAAAAATGGATATTTTTTCAAAATGAAAAAAAAATCATCACCCCCTCCCCCCCCCCCCCCCCCACCACACGCTTTGTAAAATACAAAGTGATATATTTCGCTTTACTATATTACTTATAACTAACTATTTAATATACCAACTAGCATGCCTCAAATCAATTTGGAACAATCTTTATAATATTAAGCTCAGGACAACAAAACTTTTCGAAATATATAAAAAATCGTCAAAAATTGCTAGTTAAAAAGTCGGAAATTATATTGACCACTACGAGCGCATTATATTAGAGTATTCGCTACGTACAAGACTCTGGGGTTCTCAATTTGGGGTTTTAAAATTGGGGAAATAAACTTGGGGAAACTTATTCACTTGATTCTGCTTAACATTTCGCACGTTCTTTTTTATTTCAACGCCATTACGCATCAATTATCTGAATTGATTTCAAGGTCAATATTACAGCACAAAACACCCTCGCAGTTTGCCATCCAATTTGAATTGTGCAGCTCAAAAGCAGATATCAAAACATCACACCGTTTTAGCATTCCGATTTGTCAGCGATATTGGAATCTCAATTAGTATTTTGATTAGATTGGGTACATGGATACGTGGGATGGATACCTTTCGTAGCGAGTGGTAATCTATAAGTTCCGGGCGGTGTTTGTGGATCAAAGCGCAGAACGCTAGACCGTCCTTGAAGCTATAAAAGAACACCATCTTTCAACATTCATTTATGCTTTGCTTGATATACATATACTGACATCGGCAAAATTGCGTTACTATTAAACAAGCTTTGAGATCAAACTTGTTTCCAAATTGTTTAAAAATAAAAACTTTCCTATTGATCTAATTTTCTCAAGTTCAGTTGCTGTTATAAAAAAGCGCCAATCATAAATTCTTCTAGAAATTCAAAGAGAGTAAATGACATCGTTTTTCCCTTGAAATTCGACAGTTGCGATTTTTTCAACAAAGTCACTGTTTGCGATTTTTTCAACAAAGTCAGTTTTTTTTTCTGTTTACTTGCATTCATCACTCTTTTCCAACAGTCAGATGGCTATGTTTGTGAATTCGCAGTTTCGGCTCTGTTTTTTATATTATTATAATCAGGAATATAATAATATAAAAAACAGAGCCGAAACTGCGAATTCACAAACATAGCCATCTGACTGGTTGAAAAGAGCGATGAATGCAAGTAAACAGAAAAAAAAACTGACTTTGTTAAGAAAAATCGCAAACAGTGACTTTGTTGAAAAAATCGCAACTGTCGAATTTCAAGGGAAAAAAGTATGAATGTACATCTGTAGTTATTAAAGACTAAGACTTTTTCTGAAAAAATAACAAAAAAATCAGCAAGACCTATATAAGAGTCTTCACTACGTTCATTACTCTTAATAATGAAAACTAGGCCTATCAAAATTTGAAATTTCTTATTTCGCGATAGAAATTCATTCAAGGAAAAAAAACTCAGACGTTTGAATATTAAATTAGCAACGGAACAATACCTACGAAGAAGAAAGCTGCTTAGTGAAAGTTGCTAACAGTACAGTCAAATTCTGAGAAACTTGAGCAGACAGACTGTCGGCAGACTATTAAATTTTTACATCTAACCTCTTTCAATTTCTAGAACAGTTTACAAATGACAATTTTTTCATGAAACGAACCCAATTTGAGAAAAATGGATCATTACGAAAAGATTTTGTTTCGCTGGGAAATCTGATAATTAAACTCCACTTTCAGTACTAGAAGTAGATCACGTTTTTCGTGACCTTTAGTTGGCCTTCCTTTTAACAATGGAAATATACTGAACTTAAAAAGAAAACACAAGTCAAACCGTGAAAATAAAATAAAAAACCTGAAAAAAATTTAGGACTTTTCCAGAACAAAAAAAATCAACAAGAGCTATATAAGAGTACTCACTTCGTTCATTTCCATTAAACATCGCCTTTTGATTGATTTTAAGGAATTTCGAAAGAACAGGTGTTCTGGATTTTATCAGCACAAAGTTTTGCCCTATATATTTTAATGAAATAAAGTAATAGCCTTAGAAAAGTAAGCCTTAGACACTTTGACCGGGTTTGGAAACATTGACTTTCCGCGAAAAATTCCCTGCAAAACCTTAAGCTGAGGGTTCAATCAAAGCAGGGAAATGTTTACATAGTCGTTAGGCCCTATTTTTTGACTCCGTTCAATTTCCCAATAATGACTATGTAAAAATTTCCCTGCTTCGATTGAAGCCTTAATTTAAGGTTTTACGTGGAAGTTTCCGCGGAAAGTCAAAGTTTCCAAACCCGGTCAAAGTTTCGAAAAACTTACTTTTCTAAGGCGATTACTTTATTTCATTAAAAGATTAGGGCAAAACCTTGTATAAATAGATTGAGAATCGGCAGGTAAGTTTTCACACAGAGGCGAAGTTGCATTTCGCATACAAGCAAAAAAAAATACGACCGACAACGCTACTGGGAAAAACTGTATGAATAAAACATTGAGTCTACAAAACTTCTCAAGTGACGCATGCCAACTATGAGGCATTAGCAGTACCAGCCAATTTGAAAAAAAAATACCAACTAACATGCCTCAATTTATAGAGCAATCTGTGGAGCAGTAATAACATGAAAAAAAATACATGTAATAAAAACAAAATGAAACTTTTTTATTAACTTGAATTTTTTTGTGAAAATTATCCCCGCACACGCCATATTAACTACAAAGTGATAAGCTTTGCTCCTAGTAACAAATCAATTATGGCAAATAAGCTTCCTTCAACCAATTTAGAACGATTTCTAAGAAGAATTAAAACTCCGCTTAAGCGTTAATAGCGCGAAATATATCGAGCGTTAGCTGACCCAAATTGGCAATTTTTAAATCCCATAACTTTACGAAAATTGATCAAAGGTGAAATATCTTTCCCAATTTAAGCTTAGGACAACACTACCTTCTAAAAATGACTAGTCAAAAAGTCAAATTTGTCTGAAGAAAAAACCACCCCGAGCACAAATATTCCGTAACTTTCGTTACAAAAGTCGGAACAATTAGTCTGTGTTGATATCCTTAGCATTGGCTGTACTTAATAGCTGGTTATTGATCAAAATGAACATTTTCAAAATGAACACATTTCATCGTAACAAAATTTGCGCCTTAGGTTGGAAAAAAAAAGATAGTTCATAGTATAACACAAGCATGGCATGTGTAATAATCGGTCAATGTTCGTAAAAAGATCCGCTTGAGTAAATAACTGTATTTTAGAAAAGAATCCTTAAAAGGGAAGCTATTTTGGTGTTATTTTTGGTACAAATTCGTTTTTTTTTTTCAAGCACAAAAAAGCTATCCTAACCCTATGACATCTAAACCAAAGGTATGGATGGATACAAATAATCGTTACTAATTTCTAGTGCAGTGTACCTATTACTTGAGAGTTAAACGACATCTAAGAATGCCCGCCCGACTGAGAATAGTTTGAAAAAGGGTGAATAAACGCCAAGTTAGATCCGAGATGACAAAGTTCAATTCTAAGCAAAGTAAAAATGTATAATCTATACTCTGGTCAAAATCTAAGACGCATAAAATACGCTGATTTTTTCAACATAATTTTCACTCGATATTTTAGAGTAGCATATAAATATGTTTGTTTACCTCATATGGAAATTCTGCACGTTGACATTTTTGTACGGCTGAGTTTTTCTTTGACACCAGAGCAACAGACCCGCCTTCGCACTCAATTCTACACACAAACGAAACTTGATCAGGAAAACCTTGATTAAAACTATTAATTGATGAGTCAAGAAATAAATAGGGTTCTACTTTCAAACACTTTGATTAACATAAAAAACGCAAGCATTGTTTCTTACAGCAAAATTTAACCTAAGACGTCGTTTTTGCCCCAAAAAGAACTTTGCGTCTTTTTTCATGGCTTGCTCGGAATTTTAACGTATATTTTCATGATTTGTTCAGCATTTTAACGTCTTTTTTCATGGCTTGTTCAGCATTTTAACGTATTTTTTCATGACTTGTTCAGCATTTTAACGTATTTTTTCATGGCTTGTTCGGCATTTTTTAACTCATCAGTAAAACGAACTAGCCATTCTGTTTTTTTTTCATTTAAAGACGAGTAATTTGTTGCTCATCGTGGTATATTCTTTAGTTGCTGCTCAGCATGTGTGCATAGACATCACCAAGTTCAGAGACACTTACTTTTCAAAGATTCAGGAATCAGACAGAATAGAAATGGGACAACAATATGAGATAGAAAAGCTGCAACCATTTTTTTGAACTATACTAACCGTCTACAAAAAACACATCACATTAATTTGAAACTACTTGATATACATTTTAACATTAAAGCTTCAACATTTACGTTCAATTTACCACTATTAAGGCGATATTCCATAGTTCTTTCCATCAGAAATTCATGGCATGAATTTTGCTTTTTGGCTGAAATTAAAATTCTTTGACAAAAATTCAGGCTCAAGTTACTATGATGATGGAAATTTTATGACGTTCTTTATCACAAATTCATGGCATAATTCTGTTTAGGCTGAAAGCAGAAAGTTTCATGTAATTTCACTTTAAAGTGAATACAGTAATAGCGATAACCTTTTGAACGTTTCAAAAGTTTTGGCATGAATTTTGCTATAACCCGAATTCTCTTCTGACACCAGGAGCAAAACTGCAACAGTTGCGCAACTACCGATTTGTTCTTTTCACCGCCGTAACTTGTATGCAAAGTCTGGTCACAATACTCAACTGAGAGCTGGAATATTTTACACTTGTTCCTTCAGGCTATAAAACTCAGCGGAGTATTAACAGTCAAACTCCACTTTGAGCCATGTTAACTTGAACCGATCCGGTCAATAACCATATAAACTATAAAGCAGAAACTTTTTTAAAATACATAACTTTCATGTTCAAATAATTTTTAAAATCAGCTTCACGATATTTCATGAAACTTTTTTTTTCAACTTGATGTTTAAGATTTTACGGTGTCTGAGCTTCCTCAAGTATAATTCAAAACTGAAGCGCTATATTTGAGCATTTTTTAAAGCTTTTTCTGAAATTAATTCTTCTTGGAGTGACTCGGCAAATCGTCCAAAAACAATGTCTCCTTATTGATGGGTCTCTACTAATCTAAACAAGGTTCCTTAAACTGTCCCAAAGAACTCAGTTTATATTACTGCCAGTTTGAGATTTATAATTCTATTCTTAATATAACTTATATAAATGTTTTGGTGCATTTTTAGCATGCATATAACTTGGCATAACTTTTGAGGACTGGTTTATTTCACCCAAACCAGCGTTGGTTCAATGCTACTTTTAGAGAGGAAATTGGATTGGTTCTTATTTTTGGGACTAATTCTACAGATAAGAGTTCATTTCCAAAGCAGAAGGCGTGTTATCGCTTTATTGTTCTGGAAAGATTTTCAGAAAGAGCTTACCCTAAGCCGAACCAAACAAAAAATGCCATAATTAAATGCCCCCTAAGACAGAATTCATTTTAAACAGAAAATATGGTACTGTGATCATTTTGATTAGACTATAAAACCTATCGAGCTTAAAGGAGAATGTGATAATAAAAAGTAATATATCAAGTCAACGGAGACAAACAAAAGAAAATTGGTTACCTTCGACAGAAATGTCCTGAATTGCGAATCTAAGAATGATAGTCCAGATCATTCCCAAGGTCATTTTCAGATTTCCATCCACAATTTCTAGGAACAAAACAATTATTTAGAACTTGAAATGAATTCAATTAATGAAACTTGAAACCGACACAGGGACAGCCGGTTACAGTACACATGTAGCACAATGATCCGACACTATATTCGACTGCACACAATTTAACACAATTAACAGCACTAAAAGACCAAATTGGCTTCTGATTTTCAATTTCAGAGCAAACTTAGGAAAATTTTCGAATTGACAACTGATATGAGATGCAGTTAAATTCTTAAACTGTTTGACCATCTTGTCAGAAATTTATTGAAACTCGGCATGAATCAAAACACATGCGCCTATTTCAAACCAAAGCGCCCGTTTCAAACCAAAGTTGAATTCAGAATGACTTGGTTGCTACAAATTGCGAGAAAAAGATTTACTTGAATTTATCTACGTGGAAATCAATAATTTACGCTTTGTCTTAAAGTTACATGTGAAACATATTCAACAGACAGGAAAAGAGTTAACTAACGCATGGAAACAGAAAAAAAAACTGATTTGTTCTTTAAAAACTTCAACTTTCCACTTTCAAAACAAAACCATAGAAAACAAACAGTTGGAAAAGAGTAGAGTAACGCACACAAAAAAGAAAAACAAGATTTTTTTTTTGAAGAAATGAACTGGTCTTCAAAACAAATTAAAAGTCCAACAGCAATCAATCAGATTTGCGCAGCAATTCTTGAGCTGTTGTCACTAATTAGTGCTACAAGTTATCAGTGTTCACTATAAATTTAATGTTTCGAGCGGTTACGATTATCTTGCATTGAGGGCCATACCTATGCATGAGTCAGACCTATTCCTCTAGATTCTATTCTCATCGATCGGAGCAAGTCAGAAGAGCATGATTGGAATAAACTATTCTCTTCGTATTCTGATCAGTTGGTTTACAACTCGGTTAATTTTTTTTTTCGTTGGTAGAATTAGTTATCATTGTTTACATAACTAATTATAACCTTGAGCTCCAGTTTCATGAAGAAAAAAATCCTCACGACCGACCTATATAACAGTCCACACTACTTTCATCGAATCTTAAAATGGCTTTAAAGCTCTGTGAACTTCAGAAAAATGATGATGGGCATTTTTTTGACAAAACTAACTCAATTTGAGAAAATTGGATCAATTTGACGTCAGGCAGGGACGTAACAAAGACTTTTCATGAAGAAAAAATCCTCCCCACCGACCTCTATAACCTCACCACCGACACTACTTTCATCGAATCTTGAAAAAATGGCTTTAAAGCTCTGTGAACTTCAAAAAAATGATGCTTGGCATTTTTTTTGATAAAATTAACTCAATTTGAGAAAAATGAATAAAAAGGTAAAGTTTGTATTTCGCTGGGCAAACTTTAAATCTACTTTCGAAACAAGAAGCCGATTACGTTTTTCGTGAATTTTATGCTTTTGCTGTTCGGTAAGGGAATTTTCCTTGCTTTTAACAAAAGAAACGAACTGAACTTAAGAAGAAAAAAATTCAAATCACGAACAGCCAAACTTAAGCGTGAACAAGACTTTTCCTAAACAAAACACACAGAAAAAACATCGGGCCCATAGCAGAGAGTTCACTCCGTTCATGCAGACTGGTCCAAGAGCAGAAAACATCTGAGAGCAAAAAAAAAATGACTTCATAGACTAATCCTTAAAAATAAGTTATAGAATTGTCACTATTACCAAAAAAAACAATAGTTTATACAACAATCATACTTTCATCGCTTTCTTTCATTAAACAAAAAAAATAGATCAAATTTTTTAATATACGTATTATTTGAAAGACAATTCGACAATTCTAAGACTTATTTTATCGATTAGCACTGGTAATAAATTATTTGTCTGTTTTTCTGCTCTGACATTTTCAGCTCTTGGACCACTCTCCTCATTGATCCGGCCACGGACCGAACAAAATTATACTGGTTAATTATTTCAAAACATACTTTGTTACTCAAACAATACGCAATAAATGAACAGTATCACTCCTCACCTTCGGCTCCAATTGATACCAACTGAACTCCTTTTCTGTTGATGAAATCTAATGCCTTATTCACGTTGGCTATTTTGTGGAACCGCATTTTGCCCCGATCTGGAGCCGGAAGACGTTCGCCAGAGAGAATCTCCAAAAGCAACATAAGTTTGAGTCCATTCTGTAGATCATTTTCCAATTCATCGATTTGAGTGGATGCCTTTCTCAGATGCGAGTTGCACCAAGCTGTAAAGGTCTAAAACCGGCAATGATGATGTAACTACAATCAATGGACCTTTTCTTTAGTTTACTAACTGAACTTGGGGTACTAATATGATAGTGGTCCCTCGAAAAAGCAACTATGATAGACAGGGCCCGCATGCAAATCGCATGTTATAATTTTACAGTTTAACCATTTTTGGGTTAATTTATTTGCTATTAAAATTAAAAATAGGTTTTACGAAGTAACAAAGCATAAAATTTGTTCAAAAGTATTCTGCAAAATAATAATTATTAAACGATTTGACAGCTCTAGGAGTCTTATTCTCAAGTGACCTGGTTATTTTCAAGGGACCACTCTATCATAGTTGTACCGAATTCGGTCATACTTACTTTCTTTTGTTGCTTTTCCCAAGCTGGATCAAGAAGGAACTCGTCTATTTCTTGATCATAATAGTCATCAAAATCTCCAGGATCGTAGTAAGTGATGCCATTAGGTTCATATCCTCCACTATACGTATCTCCAATAAAACCGCCTCCACTGTACATTTTAACAAACCTGAAAAGAAGGGGAATGACTGTAGAAAAACAACAAAGGAATCAATGTTTACTGCGCGAAACGTTTTCGAGTAAAACTCATTATTAGCATTTAGCTTTGTAACATAAGCAAATTTCACAACACATCAAAAATCAAATAACAAGCAGCAACATGAAATGCGAAATAGC
Organism: Symsagittifera roscoffensis; assembly: GCF_963678635.1. NCBI lineage: Eukaryota > Metazoa > Xenacoelomorpha > Acoela > Convolutidae > Symsagittifera > Symsagittifera roscoffensis. Next base: position 43,758,065 of record NC_087069.1, on the reverse strand, counting down.
ACGATTGTGAAAAATCTAATGTGATGAGGAAACCTCACAACAACGAAAGAAACATTTAAGAAGAGTCATTATACAACACGGGATGTTGTGATGTGCCAGTCGGTCATATCTGGAAGTTTGACCTTGAGGAATACGAAATACGTAGTTTTGGGATGAAGTTTAATTTTTCAAAAATTCGAATTGAGCCTGACATGCTCAACTTTCTCGCGACAACTGAAAACATCAGAAATAAGATCAGAACGACCGAATCGCAATAGCGGGGAAGTGACAGAAAAAACAGCGAGAAATTGCTATTCGCAATTTCCGAGATTCTAGTAAGAAAACACGAGAGTAGAGCTGTCCTATCTTGATATAGGAGACAGAGTGATTACGAAAGAACATCGAAATTCAGCTGAACCAGAGTGAACCTTCAGTGGAAAGGTAGACAACTGAAGTCTCCCAATGGTTCAGACCCAAAACTATATTCTCAACTTAAAACTCATTTCCTTTGATTGGAATTCATTGATAGCAAACTTCTCGAGTTAGATTCAATCGTATTTATGCTAGAATTATTAATTAGCTTAATTACTCTTGATTCTCAAGTGTGCTGCTATGTGAGTACCTAATTTAATTTTCCCGAGTGTATTTTGTGATAAGTATGTTGAGATAAGGCGAGTTTTAGGTTGATCCATCTGAGATGGATCAAAGTTCCACTGTCCATTAAAAAGTAACTTAACGGATTGTTCCGACCCTGTTTTTAACGGCGTTCGAGACCTAAGTATTGGGTCGTTCTTATTTTCTAGAGTGGGGGGGGGGGGGGTATTTTGGTAGTGGCCTTTAAGCTGTAACGGGTTCTAGTCTCATGTCGCAAGTGAACCGAATTGGCTCCGACCGTTTTGAGGTAGAAAAACACAAGAGATAGTGTCCCTGACTGCTGAGCTAATGATTATAGGGCCTATTTTTCTTAAGCCTCATATGTTACCGAAGTAGGCGACTATTACATAATGTTTTTATGGCGCTCCTGGGTGTTTTTAAGACATCATGACTAGGGAGTCGAACCCACTTGACACAGCTCCGGGCTACATGCCCATTCTAGAGTACCGGTGGTACAGTTCAGCGGGAACGTGTAAACCTTCCGGTTGTACCGTGATAGCTTTTTAAGAAAACTCGAGAAAACTTCCCGGTACGCTCTGCGAACGAGGCTTAGCTAACCGAGTAAGGGGGTAACTAGGGGGACAAAAACACGAGCAAAAAGACAAAAAGCGAAACAAAAACAAGAAAAGAGAATAGAAAAAGGAACAAAAACCATAAAACAAAAAATGACAGTGACTTTGACACCAGATTAGTTGGATCAAACCTTTATATTAATAAAATAGTATATCCATACTGTTTTATAAGAACGAGCGTTTCGATCAACCTAGCAATCTAATCCAGCAACCTCAATAACGTGCCCGAGTGGGGGGCGTTGTTAAGGGTTTTCAGATAGCTTGCAACTTAGCTGGACAACTAGGAGACTTGACTGGAAGAGGTGACCAGCCGAGTGGTGTGCCAGTCGGTCATAATTTGAAGTTTGACCTTGAGAGAAGCAAAAAACACTTGATTTTGGAGTGAAATTTAATTTTTCAAAAATTTGAATGGAGCCTGTCATGCACGATTTTCTCGCGATAACTGAAAACCGAAAAAGAGAAATCAGAACAATCGAGTAACAATCGCGGGAAAGTTGCAAGAAAAATCACTAGGAAATTGCTATTCGCAATTTCCGTCACAGTAATAATCTAGAGTAGAGCTGTCCCATTCGAAACAGAGACAAGTGTATTCCCACGAACTGGATTATTGTGACTTTACTGGAGTATTTTTCTAAACTGGACCAGAGTGAACCTTCGGTGGAAAGGTGGACAGCTTGAGTGTCCCAATGGTCCACATAAAACTGCATTCTAGAGTACAAACTTATTCCTGTTGTTGAAACTAGCAAACATTAAACTCATTTAATTACACTATTTAATTCTTGAGTTGCTTACCGACTTAATTACTCCCAATTCTTGAGCGTGCTACAATGTGAGTACCAATTTATATTTCTAGAGTGTGTTTTATAATTGTTATGTTGAGGTAAGGCGAGTTTTAGGTTGATCCATCTGAAATGGATCAAAGTTCCACTGTCTAATAAAAAGTAACTTAACGGATTGTTCCGACCCGGTTTTTAACGGCATTCATGTATTTTGGGTATCTAGAGACCTAAGTATGGGGACGTTATTAATTCTAGAGTGGGGGGATATTTTGGTAGTAGCCTTTAAGCTGTAACGGGTCGTGGTCTCATGTCACAGACGAACCGAATTGGCTCCGACTGATTTGAGGTAGAAAAACACAAGAGATAGTGTCCCTGACTCTTGAGCCAATGGTTATAGGGCCTATTTTTCTTAAGCCTCATGTGTGACTGCAGTAGACGAATCTTACATAGTGTTTTTATGGCGCTCCTGGGTGTTTACGACATCAAGACTACGGAGTCGAACCCACTTGAGACAGCTTCGGGCTAAATGCCCATTCTAGAGTACCGGCGGTGCGGTTCGACAGGAACGTGCAAACCTTCCGGTTGTACCGTGATAGCTTTTTAAGAAAACTCGAGAAAACTTCCCGGTACGCTCTCCGAACGAGGCTTAGCTAACCGAGTAAAGGGGGGCAACTAGGGGGACAAAAACACGAGCAAAAAGACAAAAAGCAAAACAAAACCAAAAAAAAAGAATAGAAAAAGGAACAAAAACCATAAAACGAAAAAAGACAGTGACTTTGACACCAGATCAGTTGGATCAAACCTTTATATTAATTAAATAGTATACCCATACTGTTTTACAAGCTCGATCGTTTCGATCAACCTAGCAATTTAACCCAGTAACCTCAATAAAGTGCCCGAGTGTGGGGCGTTGTCAAGGGTTTTTAGATAGCTTGCAACTTAGCTGAACCAATAGGAGACTTGACTGGAAGAGGTGACCAGCCGAGTGGGAAAGTGGTTCAGGAGCACTTGAGCTGAACCAATAGGAGACTTGACTGGAAGAGGTGACCAGCCGAGTGGGAAAGTGGTTCAGGAGCACTTGAGCTGAACCAATAGGAGACTGGACTGGAAGAGGTGACCAGTCGAGTGGGAAAGTAGCCAAGAAGGATTTGGCAGTTCTCGAGTTCTCAAGTTGGGCAGAACGGGTATCGTTAAAATTCACATTACATTATAGGAAATAAGTGTAAAATTGGATAAGCGATATCCCCCGGTTTTGAGAAACGTTTTTACTTGAGCAGGCCTGGAGACAGGTCTACGGTTTTCTCTTGAGAGGTTTAGCACCCGGCGTTTAAGGTAACTTTAGGCTTAAGAAGGGGGGCTAAAAAGGGGGGAGGTTAGAAGGGGGGCTGGTTAAGTTAGAGGTTGGCGGTTGTAAATTGTAAAAAGGGAGAAAATTAGAATAACTAATTAATCGACATCGTTGATTTAGTTACATTAGTCATTAACACGCGTTGGTAATAATAAGTGGATATCGAAATTTGAACTCGAGTTAAGGAAGGTACCCTGGTCGGATTGGTAGGGGGAACGGACGTAGACAATTCTGGTGATACCCAATAAGATTATTAGTTGGGGGGAGGAAAACGCGTGGCAATTAGGTACCAGACAAAAATTTTTTCGACAAAAGGTAGACATTGGTCACCTTTGAATTTTAGGTGGGCTCAACTTTCCGTTTTTTATTACTTTTTCTAGCTTGGATTTTTTTTTGCATTTTGGTGAGGATTTGTGTTTAGTTTTTATACGAACAGGTGATCACAAGATACCTGCGCACAGGTTTTGGTCTCAAGTTGCTTGGAACATTGAAAGAGAGGTAATTAAAAAGAAATAAGAAAAAGGGGGGCTAGCATTTGGCTTTTAAGAGAGGGTTTTTGGGAAAATTTTACTAGAGTTTGAGTGGTGGCACAAGGTACAGTGAATCAAGAAGTCCCCATAACGAAGAAGAAAGAGGTCCCACCGCTCAGACACTTGTCAACAGTCTTGGGACAGTGCCAAAGAAGTCTTGGGACAGAGCAGTCTGGGGACAGTCTTGGGACAGTGCAGTCCTGGGACAGTGTTGGACCAGAACAGTCTTGATACAGTCTTGGGACAGTGGTCTTGGGACAGTGGTCTTGGGACAGTGGTCTTGGTACAGTGGTCTTGGGACAGTGGTCTTGGGACAGTGGTCTTGGGACAGTGGTCTTGGGACAGTGGTCTTGGGACAGTGGTCTTGGGACAAGGGTCTTGGGACAGGGTCTTGGGACAGTGGTCTTGGGACAGTGGTCTTGGGACAAGGGTCTTGGGACAGGGTCTTGGGACAAGGGTCTTGGGACAGTGGTCTTGGGACAGTGGTCTTGGGACAAGGGTCTTGGGACAGGGTCTTGGGACAAGGGTCTTGGGACAGTGGTCTTGGGACAGTAGTCTTGGGACACTAGCCTTGGGATAGTAGTCTTGGGACAGTAGTCTTGGGACACTAGCCTTGGGACAGTAGTCTTGGGACACTAACCTTGGGACACTAGCCTTGGGACAGTAGTCTTGGGACACTGGCCTTGGGACAGTAGTCTTGGGACACTAGCCTTGGGACACTGGCCTTGGGACAGTAGTCTTGGGACACTAGCCTTGGGACAGTAGTCTTGGGACACTAGTCTTGGGACACTAGTCTTGGGACACTAGCCTTGGGACAGTAGCCTTGGGATAGTACTCTCAGGACAAGGGTCTTGGGACACTGACGAAGTACTGGGACAGTACCGAACAGTCTTGGGACAGTAGAAAGAAGCCTGGGACGGTACAAAGAAGAGTAGGGACGGTAACTGGAAGTCTTAGGACGGTATAAAAACTGAAGTAAAATTACAATAAGTGTTTGAGACAGATTTAAAACAGAACAACACTAGTCGGAACCCGGTACGGTTGGGACCACAAATAAAGAAAGTTTCAAGAAAGGTTTTTATCACGTTGTATATTTCCTTTTAAGAATTCTTTTTCACAAAAGATTTTATTCGTAGAATAGAATTGTGTATATAATAATATTGTAAATACGATCAATTGTAAATAGAAATAATGAGACGGAGTAGGGTACCGGTGCTAGAAAAAAGGTCAAGTGGATCAAACACGAAATATAACTCGTCGCTGCGCGGAACGACATCAAGGGGCCCAGGCAAAACAAAAGATAACTTTTCAGTTAGCATGGTCAGCAAGAGGAGTGGCACCGAGAGCAAGACGCGAGAAGATGCGAGGGAAAAACAGGTGGAGGCCACAATCGAAATCGACCTAGAGACACCAGACCAGAGCGTAGATGAAGTGGAGAAAAAGACAACGGAATCCACACCGATGCCCCATATGGAAGACCAAAATCCAAAAACCGTGGAGTTTTCGCCGATAGACGCGTTCGAAGACACAACAGGCAATACCCGAGAAACGGTGAAAGATGACTCTCAAGTAAAGAAGACATCTTTTACAGAAAAGTTGGCGATGATGGTCGGAATGAAATCGAAAGACAACACGGCCGAAGAATCACAGACTGGAAGAACACGAACATTTGGGACAGTGAGCACGAAGGCGACAGAAGCCGACCCAAAGGAAGAACAAGCCAGAACAGAAGAGGCAGCCGAAAACAAGACAACGGCTGTTCATGAAACAGCTGCTCTTGAGCTTGGCGACCTGATGACAAAGCTAAATCAGATCGACAAAAAACTAAAGTATAGTGAGGAAGATAGAAACCTGATAAAGAAGGAGTTAAAATACAACGAACACGAATATCTGGATAGTCATTTTAACCTGGCTAAGGCGACAGACGAGAGACTCCAGCAGATGTCGGACAAGGTAAATGCCACCAATGAAGAACGAGATAAAAACATCAAAAAAGATATGCAACAGTTGAAAAACCGATATGATGATGTCAACAGCCAATTAGGTAGCCTGGAAAAGAGAATGGACATAATGAACAGGAATCAGGTCGAAAGTTCTAGTGCGATACAGGCGAAGTTGGATGCAATCTTGAGAAATTCTACCTCACAAGAAAGACCGGCAGTGGATCGCACGCAAGGCACCAGAGTTGACTTTATGGAACCACAAAGGAACAAACGGCAATCGACACCGTTGCCTTTAAACCGGGATGCGGTAAGCATAGCACCAACAGCTGCTAAAACAATCATGAAAAGTGGGACATCAAACACAACGAGTGGTCTGGGGGACTCAACAGCTAGCAGCAACGCAGGTCCGGATGCAATGACGTGGGCAAGCACTTGGGAGATGATGAACAAGACTCTAGAGGCCTTCACCACGAGGAACACTAACTCGAGCGATAGGAGAGACGGAAAATCAAGAAAAACTTTCAAGAAGCCAAAAGAATTCAAAGACGACTCAGATGGATGCATTGACACGTGGGTGGAAGTGATGAGATTACATCTAGAGCAAGATAACTTAAATGATGAAAGGCAAGCATGCACAGCCATACTCAGCAACCTGGAAGGCACGGCATTGAAATGCGTGGTTGCAAAGAAAGAAGAAGAACGCGACACCGCGGACAAAATCTTCGAAATATTGCTGAATCGATTCGGATCAGGCATGAAGGGTCACCAAGCGATGATGCGATTTGAAAAGAGAAGGCAGAGGGACGACGAGTCAATTGATCGGTTCCTAGATGACCTCGAGAGCTTGAGAAGAAGGAGTGACCCGGAGGAGTCGACAAACAGAAGAAACTTTAGCATTGCCTCGAAGTTCATTGATGGGGTAAAAAGTGATGACTTAAGAACAATGTTAGCAACATACTACACATTGTCGAAAGACAGCGCAGCGACCCCAGAAGAAATGAGACAGAAATCAAGGGAATACATGCTGATGAAACCCAAGAAATACTCATATTCAGAAAACAGGAACACGCAAGGGGGAAGTCAACCCCAGAGGTCGTCATGGTACAAGCCGAGAGATGACATGGACAAGCGCAGATCATGCGCGAACTGCGGGTCGGCGGATCACCACGTGGCTGACTGCACAACATACAAACAAGGCATGAAGAGTTTAGGATATGCACCGGATGAGGAGGACATGAGCCAGATGGAGGAACACGAGTACTATAGTGGCTTAATCATCAAGATAGGCGCTAGATGCTTCTTCTGTAACCAGGAGGGGCACTTCAGAATGGATTGTCCCTTGTTCTGGGAAGCGGTCAAGGACCAGAGTCACCCCAAACATAAGTTGGCATTAGCGGCGGTGCAGAATCAGCGGAACAGGCAAAACGAGTTTGAATCGAGGAACTTAGGAGCACCAAGCACGGAATTGCCGGATGGAAAGCTGTAACACATGTTAATGGTGCGATAGAATCCGCGGCCGGAAACTCTCTAGAGATAAATTATGAGAAAGCGGCGACGGAAGCAATTGCCAAAGTGAAACAGGATCTGGCTGCGAAAGAAATAGAGCAACGACTAAAGCTGGAGATCGAAAGACAGAATTTTAACGAAGCATTAACCGGATCGAACCAAACACCAGAGGTTGTACAGGGCTCAACAAAGACGGGGAATTGTAACACTGTAAAAATGGTGACGGGAAAGCCATTCGGCATATCGAAAATTGGGGCTAGAATAATGTCGATAATCACAGTAGGCGGCCACGAGGTAACCAGAAACTTGAGCGAACCGAGCGACCAGACAATAATGCACATTGACGTGTACGCAGATTACTTGAGCTGTATAAGCCCACAAACGACTTCTAGAGCGTTGAGAGCACTACTCACGAGAGGGGGCAGCAAGTCGGTACGTGTTGATAACAGGTATACTGAAGCTTATGGTCCACACGAGGTGATGCTAAAAATAGATGGGATCAACATCTATACCAAGACAATGATAACATGTGACGAAGACCTAATTGGGCAGATCTACGTAGGGAAAGAAGAGTTGAAAGTGAGATCGATTGGACACTGCGCCATGCTTGAAGAAGATGCAATGCACATCGGGACAGAGGCAGATGTGACAGGACACGTGCTAGATATAAGTGGCAAAAAGACTCAGTTGCGAGGGTTACTTGATACGGGAGCAGTCTTGAGCGTCATACCAATCGAAACTTGGGAAAGGATGGGCTTTGACAAAGGTGACTTGATAGACTCGAGAATACGGCTGTCAGCTGCAAACAAGGCGGCCCTTCGGGTGCTGGGCAGGACGCCGATAATAGCCCTCAATTTGGGGGAACGTAACTTGTGGATGAGCTTTATCGTGGTAGAAAACCTAGATGAATCTGACCAATTCATTTTGGGCAGAGACTTCATCAGGAATTTCGACGTAACGATTGATCTAAATAACGCAATGTTCAGGATACGGAACCCGGATAGGAGGTACGCAATCAAACCGGTAAATTTAATAATGGCAAATGAAAACAAAGCACCGGTATTCTTGAGTAGGAGGGTGAGGCTAAAAGCTAATGAAGCGGCAATCGTAAGCTTGAGGATGAAAAATTACAATGAACTAAGTGACAACAAACAAGTGTGTATAGTTCCAAATCCTAATAGTCAAAGTGCTGCTGTTTTAGGAAGATCATTCTCGATAACGAAGAGCGGCCTCTGCGTCAGTGTCTTGTTGAATACCCTTGATATACCGATCACGATACAGAGAGGGAGGAAAACTGGGATATGCTTTACCGGTTAAAACTCGATATGAAACGATTGAGAACTCAAAACAAAATGAAGTTGTTGATTGTCCCAATCACAGGGACAAAATTTGTATCTTGAGACGATTGCAGAAAATAAAAGATTCTTCAGGTCTTATTAAATCACTTAAGTCAGAAACGGACGATGGGCTGTCGAGCTGTTCGAACTTTCGAGAGCGACCCACACTAGATGAAATGCAAACTGATAAACCGGTTCTGCCGGAGATTGAACATTTGAGGGGCAAACTGAAAGATGAACAGCTCGAAGCCATCAAGGACGTACTAGAGCGGCACGAGGAAGTTTTTTCGAGGCATAAGGCGGATATCGGGTGTTGTAATTTCGTTGAGCATGAAATAGAACTTGAGGAAAACGCGGTACCACACAGGGAGGGGGCGAGGCGCATGACCCCACACAAATCGGACGCGTGTAGAAAAGAGATCGAGACGTTACTAGAGTACGACATGATAGAACCATCCAAGTCACCGTGGGCGTGTGGAGTAGTGATGGCCAAAAAGAAAGGCGACCAGTTGAGGTTTTGTTGTGACTTTCGATACCTGAACTCCGTCACGGTGAAGGATGCCTATCCCATACCTAGAATTGATGAGAGCCTCTCGAAGTTAGGTGATGCAAAATTTTTTACGACTCTTGATCTAGGCTCGGCCTTTTGGCAGGTACCACTAAGGAAGCAGGACAGGGACAAGACAGGGTTCGCCTGCGAGTTGGGTCTGTTTCAATGGAAACGGATGCCGTTTGGACTCTGCAATGCCACAGCCACGTTTCAGCGGTTGATGGCACACGCGCTGATAGGCGTGACGAAGAAGTATGGCAACCTGGTAATGTGCTACGTGGATGACGTGGTAATAGCCACGCCAACACTGGAGGACCACATTGAGAGACTTGACGAAGTGTTTGCATGCATGAAGAGGTCGGGGCTAAAGTGTAAACCATCAAAGTGCGAGATACTTAAGGACTCAATAAAATACTTGGGCAGGATGGTAGACAAGCACGGCATCAGACCTGATACGGACGCCGTGGAAGCAGTCCTGACCTGGAAATCACCGAAGACAGAGCACCAGTTGATGAGCTTCCTGGGTTTCGCTAACTATTATAGAGAATTCATCAAAGGCTATGCGGACAAGGTATACCCGATGCAACAATTAATGAGACACAAGGGCAAGAAGTTCACGTGGAACAACGCAGCAGAAGAGTCATTCCAGAGAAAAAAGAAAGAGCTATGTGAGGCACCAGTACTGGGTATGCTGACTGAGAAAGGGATGTACGTGCTGGACACGGAAGCGTCGGTAGTCGCGATTTCTGGGATTCTCCACCAAGAACAAGAATGGAATGGGAAGACAGTCTTGAGACCAATAGCGTACGGGAGCAAAGTCCTGAGCGACACGGAAATGAAGTACGGAGCACCAAAAGCAGAGATGTTCGCGGTGGTTACCTTTGTCGAGAAATACAGGGCATACCTGGGCAGTGAGCCATTCAAGTTGCGAGTCGACAACCGAGCACTGAGCTGGCTGAAAACGTACTCAATGGACCAAAGTTACATTGGAAGGTGGATAGTTCGCCTGGACGGATACAACATGATAATTGAGCATAGAACACGAGATAAACATCAGAATGCCGACAGCTTGAGTAAGAAGACGGAGTTCTATGAGAGACAAGAGCAAAGAGAGGCAGACAGACCTGAAATCAAAGATGGCTTCTCCTTCATGGACAAGGAAACGTACGACAGTCTTCCACTCACGAGATGGCTGGACAAGTCAGGCAAACCGATAGAAAATCATCCTGAATTGCCTAAAGAGCCTCCAGAGAAGACCATCTTGAAGAGGAGCAAGAGGATTCCGATTGAGATAATACTCAAGTCGAAGATTGTGAAAGAGACGCTCAAGGCAAAATGCTATGATCTTAACCAGGTGGAAGCAGGAACTGCACAGATAGATGATGACTTAATGAGGTTGCTCGAGAAACTATCAGATGATAAGCCCGTGGTCCAAGAGAAGAGTCAAGAGGAACCGGAAGTCACTATACTTCGGAGAAAAGAGACAGTGAACGATACTGACTCATCAAGAGGAAGCGTCACTGACAGCAAAGATGTCGTGCGGTCACTAGTTGACAAAATCCCCGAAAACATTCTGGAGCAGACCAAGGTTAGGAAAAAGAAAGTGACGTTCAAAGAAGATACTGAACACCTGTGACTAGGTCAAGAGTCCGGGGAGTGTTCCAGGTTCACGGAAGAAGGAACCGGAGAAGGAAAATTGTCCGGGGAGCGTGAAGGATGGGATGAAGACTCGGATGAGAGCAGCGAAAACCAAGACAGTCTGTGCATGATATTGGCGGAAGAGAAGACAAGGCACTACGACAGGGAGTTACAGACGGATCCATCTTCAGGAACATACAACATGGACATACAGGAGATGCGAGGTGGTGAGGAACTTGAGAAAATTGCGGTTGCAAGGAAACCATTCAGGGAACTATCATGCAACTCAAACATCAGAACGAATCTGGTACCAGAAGATGATATGAAAATCGTGAAAAGGATGATATGCGTGAAGCTGAGCGACGACATCCACAACCCTGGTGAGATGAATGGACAGATCATGGCGCTAAAGGAGCATGTCAAGGCGAGATACAGGCTGTCAGACCTAATAAGAGCCCAAAAGAATGACAAAATGACAAGTAATCTCTCCAAATGGATCCAGTCGGGGGTCAAGGAGAAGGGGGAACTCGAGGAGGACAGCTACAAGATCTTGAGCCAGTTCTACAAAGAAAAGAAAGACTTACTCTACCACACAGCTGATGGGGTGGTAGCATGCAAAAGGAAAGATGAGGAGAAGATATTACACAAACACAACCTCATCATACTACCGCAAATGTATCAAACGGAGGTGCTTTCCAGATCGCACGACCAGATGGGACACCAGGGGTTAGATAAAGTACAACAAAGGATACTTCACAGGTTTGATTGGCCAGGAATGAGAAAAGCTTGCGAGAGGTGGGTGAATGCCTGCCTGGCATGTCATCAGGTAAAAGACCCAAGGAAGATGAAGTTTCCCCTCAAGTCTGTCGAGAGCTCGGAGTTCAATGAAGTGGTGCAGATAGACCATCAAAAAATCTGCATGACAGAGTCGGGATATAACCAGATACTGGTTATAATAGATCACTTCACAAAGTTGGCGGAAGCGGTTCCGTGCCAGACAGCCTCGGCCGAAGAGACATGTGATCATCTGATAACGCATTGGATATCGCGGTATGGTTGTCCAATGACTTTCCAGTGAGATAACGGTAAAGCTTTTGTGGGGGACTTGACAAAAGAATTGATGAAGAGATCGCACATTGCTCAAGCACATTCGACAACCTACCATCCACAGACCAACGGGTTGGTAGAGAGACAAAACAGGACACTGGTCAACATTTTGAGGGTGTACTGCTCAAGATACATGACGGACTGGGATAAATACCTGCCACAGGTAGTAGGGGCCTACAACAGTACACAACACTCAACGACGGGCATCAGTCCCTTCATGATGTTGACGGGCAGGGAGAGTGCAATGCCTCTGACATTCTTTTACCCGGAATACGAAGGGAAAAGGACGTCGCCTCAGGCATACGTGAAAGAGGCGATCAAAAGACAACAGGAGTTAAACGAGCTATGCAGGAGGAACACGGCGCAAGCGCAAATGAGGCAACGCAGAAAATATGACGAAAAAATATTACAAGCGAAGCCATATGAAGTGGGCCAATACGTGTGGGTCTTCCAAAATGTCATACCGCCCAAGGGAACAAAGAAACTACTCAAGAAGTGGAGGGGACCATTCATGATAAAGGAAGTACATCAACAAGGACGGTTCTATCGCTTGAGTACTGGGCGAGCGGCACATTATGAAAATCTGAAGCCTCACGTCCCGTCCCCGGAGGATTGGTGCATACCGAAGGACATGGAGGGTCTTGAGTACCTGGTGGTAGAGCCAGCGTGTGAAGTGAATGAAAAAGGCACCAGAGAGAAGAATGATGGTAATGAGAACTTGAGTTTAGACGACAATGAAAAGATAGAAGTGGAGTCTGAAGCAGGATCATTTGTAGAAGAAGACTGGAACGACCCGGAGCAAGATGAGGTGCCGAAGTGGATGGAGCCAGATCGACCAATACCACCGGAGACCAGGACTGGCAATCGTAAACGGACCGGCATGAGGTACAACAGGTACGGGGATGACTTCTTGATCGATAAGACACAGCCAGACAAATTGGGCGAGGGACTACTGAGTGCAGGCGAACTGGAAGCCGAAGAGGAATGGCAGGTCATTGACGATGGTGGACACTATCCGCAAGAAGACTACTCGACGCCAGAATTGGAGACGGATCTCGAACAGAGTGAGATAGAGAGGAGGGAGAACACGAACTTGAGGATACTAGAGTGGATGCGCGATGTCAAAAACGAGAGCCGCGAAGGACAAAGCATTCAACAAGTCGACGTATCATCGGCAAATTATATGAAGGCAGAGGACCCTCTTTTCGGATGGACGGCAACAGATAGGCCACTGGACATTCCTCCGGACAATTCAGACCCGACAACATCGACGGGGACGTCGATAAATATTTTTGTCCGGGGAGTGGGGGTAGGACTTACCCACACCGAAAATTTGATGATAAAGAAGCTCAAGGAAGTGAGAGAAACAAGCAAATTGGAACTGGAAGAAGAAGAGCCAGAGCCTACCATAGGTCGGAATTTCAAAACGAAATTTGAAATACCCAATGAGTACTCGGAAAACATCATGATAACGGATAGCGACTTCATCCTGTCAAACAGGACTAGCGCGATCTGCATCACGGCGGACATGAGTTTCAAATCAAGATTGGAAGCTGACTTCAGAAGAGAGTACCAGAACGTGGAGTTTCTGTTCAGACAGAGACCAGGACTGGGAGGGATGGCAGCGCTTCCACCATCAGTAGCACAAGTCCCGGGCAAATATCTGTGCTTCCTAGTGACGAGGGTCAATGACAGGAACACAATTGATCCCGAACACGTGATGTTGGCACTAACAAGACTACGAGACTTCATAATTGAAAGAGGAATAACGGAGGCCTCAATGCCGGTGTATGACCCAAACAGGGGCAAACTGAGCTCGAGGGAATTGTACGCTATCCTACATGTAGTCTTTGCGGAAACTGAGATAATGGTGTATCTGCACAAAAAATACTACTTGAGCATCGCCTGAGTTGGGGACACGGGGTCTCGAGTTGGGCGTGAGGGAGGAGTCTTGAGTTAGGTACTGGGGTGCGGCACATGTAAAGGGATCTTAAGACGTGATTGGCATGACAATTGAATTTTAAAAAGAATTAACGGTGCTAAAACATAAAATGAATCTGCATGCTTTTAAGGAAATTCCAATTGAATTGTTTTAAGTAGAATGAAAATGATAAGAATTTAACCATACTGGTGAAAAGGGGGGTCTCTAGGTTAGAAACATGACTTGTTAAGTTTTAATATGGTTTCTGTTTTCAGATCAAGTTTGAAAAACAAAGTTGAAAATCCAACTATACTCAAGCGAGAAACAGAAAGAGAAATCGGCACCTACAGCAAGTGTTTGCAAGGGAACATTTCTAGAGAATTCTTGAGTTGGGTAATACTTGAGTCGGCAAGGTTATTCTTGAGCTGGTTAACACATACCTGTATACATCCCGAAGTCACAAAGAATGGCAGACAGATTCTGGAAATCCATGCCCGCGGCCCTGAAGAAGCCTACTCTTGATGAGCTGTACAGACGCCTGAGGGACCTGGATTATACCCAGATTGACGAGAGAATGTCGGTAATGCTGAATGCCATCCTCCAGTTGGAAGACCAGGGTGAATGCAGGGAGTCTGCGACGGAGGCTGTCTTGATGATCGGCTACACCACCGAGGGTATATCAAACCAAGAACAGACCAGATGGTTGTCTTGGAATGTGGATGGAGGAGTAAGGGGCTTTGACTTGGCAAGGAATCCTGGCCTGAGTAACAATACCGAATATGGCGCAGGGGAATTCCCACTACCAACTAGGCCAACAGCAAGATCTACAGGCCAGAGCTCGAGTAAGTTGCTATCGATGACGCGAGCACAACAGACGACCGAGGCATATCCGGATCTTGGTGTTCTATAGAAAGAGCTCGAGAAGACGCAGAAGGAAAGGAATAAGGCGAACCTCGATCGGGATCAGGCAAAGCTGGATCGGGAGAAGGTTCAGCTGGAAAGGGACCAGGCGGTCAACGAGCGAGATCAGACTCTGAGGTTGCTTGAGATGCTAAAGGCTGAACATCAGCAGGAGCTAAGGGTGCGGGAGAATGCCGCGAATTGTTAACAACTGATGTCGGAGTTGGAGAGAATAGAACAACGACAACGCGAACTTGACGCACAGAAGGGAGCCAGGCCGAAGGAGCGAGTGGTTACCAGCTCGAGACCAGAGTCACGCATGGAGGTGGATGAAGCCCCCAGGGCAAGAGGACGGTTCAACCTTGACCGCGAGGCCCGAGAACACATGAGCGAGGGATTGGAAGTCTGGATACCTAATGAAGCAACGTCCTCCTTGCGTAGCCTAGAGACGCAACCCATAGGCCCACTGATGGATGTGGCACTGCCGGGATATACCCCAACCTCGACCTCGAGTAACAGTCAGGTGAGCGGCGGCTCATCGCGTCTGAAGGAGCTGGGCGAGAGATTGCGACAGAGAAGTCGTGAAAGTTCGGCAAGGCCGGAGCTTCCCCCAACTTGGAGGGAACAACCGGTCAGGAGCGTCGTGATCTCGAGTTATAAGAAAAACACAGAGAAGAGGTACCACAGGCACAATCGGTTGAATTGGAATGCGGAACAGAAAGCCAGGAGGGACTGCTTTCATGATGCAGCCTGGGTGGAATATCTTGCGCCACCCCGTGTGCCAGAAGGTGCGGTCCACCTGATCATAGGGGACAGCCTGGTGCGGGTGTTGACCCGGATCCAGTCGCACTGGCAGACAGGAATCTTGAGTTTCGCTGGAGCTGCCACGCCAGAGATGTTGGCGACGCTTGAGATGCTAGGGATGACTAAAGTGTACACGGTGACCCTGATGATCGGGACTAACGATGTATCAAGGGGAGAAGCGAGGAAAATAACGAGGCTGCACGACAAGATGAGCTGCCTTCTTGAGGAGCTGAGGATCCAGATGGACCCCATCCTGTTGACGGTATGTACTGTCCCCTACAACATGATGTTTGATCAGCAGGCCTTGGAGATGAACGAGAAGGTGCGGAACCTAAACAAGGTGATCCGAGATATCCACCGGAAAAGTGTGCTCCCTGTCAGACTGTTGGACGTGGCGGAGCGCATGGAGAAAAAGGGATTCCCTGAAGACACCTCCAATGATGGAATCCATTTCGATAGACCAAGGGGAGCGGAGTGGCCGAACGACGTCTTCCAAGAACACATAAACACGCTAGAGGCGGATCTGCTAGAGACAGCCCAATTCACATTAGGACCACCTCCGAACCCACCATTCCTTGCCTCAAGGGCCTTGTCTGGTCGCTTGGGACCGAGAGTTGACACTAGAGACAGTTCAAGGAGCAACCAGACCAGATTGCAGAGTGCCACGCCAATGGAATCTGAGGAGGTGACGTCATCAACACCTCCAGGCTCGGCGATATCCTCAGTGGTAGTGGCAGAGAGCAAGCGGGAAAAGAGGTCTATGGAGACCGCTCGCTTGAGATATCCTGAGAAGGTGAAAGGGCTGGACCTAGAGGGTTTGGAATGCAGGCGAGAATTGGCGGAGACCCTGGGGATTGAACGAGTGTCGAACGAGGATTTAAACAGACATCACTGCGTGGACTGGTTGAAAGCTCATGAGGCGCACTTCTCGAGAACGAAATTGATGGAGACTGCGGATCTGACCGGAATTCCCACAAAAGCGATCATGGGACCCATTAACTACAGACCTCTCAAGCTGTTGGGGAGTCCTGGACTCATAGCAGAACCCCCCAAACACCGAACGAGCATCGCTAGGATCAGATTGGCGACCCCGGCACGGTTGAAGGTCGTGGACAAGCTGCTCAATCCGGGGGGAATGGAATTGCCAGATGCCGCTTACAAAGGCTCGAAATTGGCGGAAGATCCCAGGTACGGGAAGCCCTGTGGTAGCACCCAGCTGGCCAAAACCCTGGCAGTTTATGATAGAGCAGATCCAGCTGCTGCGAGAGTAGTCATTGTGGCGGGATCGGACTTCGAAGGAACGTCTCCTAAGTTGTTCTGGCCGGAGACTCTGATATACTCCTTGCCAGGAGCTGAATTAAACCAGATGTTAACTCTGGTGGTGGCAATAAAGTCGGAGATGCCCTGTGAGCCTGAGCTGCTGTTGTTTGCAGGAATGAATGATCACCTGCACGCAATGGGACTTCTTGAGCAGCTGAAGGGCAATGAAATTCCGACATCGAGGAAAATATGGGAAGCCATTCAGGATGAATGAAGTGCAAGAGAATGTTGTCTCGAGATTTGGATCCAAGACGAAGGTGGTGTTCACCACATCCCCTGGATACGCGAATATGCCACCCGCCCTACAATTCGTGTACGCGGTCTTGATTCTAATAGCAGAGGGGAACGAATGGCGGATTCTAATGCCAGCCCCCAATCGGGAGTTGGAGCCATCGAACCTGAGGCTTCGCAAGTCAGAATTGGCGGCGGCATGGGCGGACATATCTCATGCACTGAGGGGCTTTTATGGACTAGCCGACATCCTGATCGTATTAGACGAGGTGCTCTTGCTAGAGATATCGAACTTTGCCAGGCAACTTAAGTTCAGCCCAGTCATCGGGGACGATCACCCGGCGATAAGCCAATTGACGGCCAGCTTGTGGTTTCGGAGCATGGAAGTGAAGATCGCAAATTCCACCAGCAAGTCTAGAGGTCCGAGTAACGAGAGAAGAAATGTGGCCGAGACGGAAAAGCAATTAGAGTCAATGAAATATCGCTTGACGCAAGAGAATGGCTGGTGGCCATTTTTGACACCAAGGCTGGAGAACGCCACGAATAAGACGAGGGAGGAAGCACCACCCCTCGTGAAACAAGTCTGGAGTTATCTGGAGAAACAACTGGAGCTGGCCGAAGTAAGAGACATGACGGTGGCTAGATTTGTCTCGGCCGCCAATGAAGTGACGATTGGAGGGTTCTGGAGAGAGCACGCCAAGGGTGAGCTGAGGACTAGGAGGGATCATGAGATTCTCAAGTTCTTGAGTCCTTGCTGGGAGAAGGAATTCATGGCAGGAATGTTCGGCACCACGGCGACTATCTTTGGAGCCTTCGTGCAGGAGATACTGGGCATGCCCATCAGCCTGCTCTTGGCTTTGTATCTAGTCTACCCCAGATACTTGTTCAACATGGGCCCAGCATACATGTTTAGTCGAGGAGTAGAAACACTTCGAGTTGATGGGTATCTGGCACTATTACTCTTGACCCATGGGGAATTGGTGTCGTTTCATCGATTGATGGAATATGGAGAGCCTCTGTCTATGGGGAGAGTCCACTCGAGCATTGAAACCTACTCCTACAAGTGTGCCGCAGGGCTGAAGACGTTGTTAGTGCAATACCTCATGATGCAGAACCGGCACATGACGGGTGAAGATGAGAATCCAACCTCGAGAGAAGAATGGAAGAAGATGAATAGAGGAATGCCTCTGTTGACGGACCTATGCCTGGCAATGAGGTCGGACCCTATGGGGATAATCCGGGGTCTAGAGGAGGTGGTGACCTGCATTTATGGTCCAGCAGTGACGTACGCATTCCCAGATCCCCCGGTGACAACGTATCGTCACTCTGTGTCGCACTTGAGTCTTATCAGCATACTGGATGGGACGGCGCTCAATTGGTGTCAGCAGGAGGTGCTCAGAGCGCGAATGAGCAACACGGTACTCTTTGGAAAAGTGAAAGATGCCGAGCTGATAGTGTACAACTTCAGGGGGGAAATGCAATGTAGAATGGGAGGCAAGCGAGAGGGCCCCATCGAAACGTATCCCAAGTTTTGGAACTTGAACCCATTGACGGCAGACGGGCGAGAGATCTTGAGGATTCCTGCTTGGAAGGAATGCTTTGCACTAGTCAAGAGGGAGCTGGAGGCCATAATGGAGAAAGAAATCCTTCCAGCCGCCATGCCTGAGTTTCCGATAGTCAGGAGGAATACCTTGGGAATGAACAGTCCCTTGGTAGTTCCCTCAATAATGGCGAGGATGACGACGGAGGAAATGCAGAAGTATTTCACTGATGGCTGGGACCCCCTGTTCATCGGCTACACGGCGGCGGTCTACTTCCATACTAGCGAGGCGAAGGTAAATTCGTGGACGACGCAAGCGAAAAAGATGAGAGGTTCGCAGCCCCCCCGGATATGAGGTGCGGAAGGTCTTGAGAGCTCTTGAGCAGGAAGGACTAGAGAACATGCTACCAATATGGGATGATGGCAGGATGATCATGATGGAGGGGCACGTCGCATTGGTGGACGACATGAAATTTGCAACAAGAAAGTACAGGGCACCCTATGGCTTAGAACAGGTGGAAATGAGACAGGAGGGAAAAGAACTAGATGCAGCAGGCCAGCTGCACGTAGCCCTGACGGAATACAAGAAATTGGACCCTGCGACACCATCACCACTGTCAGTGGACACGCCTGGAGACAAGAGGAGTGGACCCGTGGAGGACCGGTTCAAAAGAATTCTCGAGAGAAGGAGAAATGAGTCAGAAGAAGAGAGTATGGATGAAACTCTCAGTGAAGCCGGTGAGGACATGGAAGTGGGGAATACGCCTGAACCAGGACCATCAGGGGAGGAGCTCACCAATCAAGAGCTGTTGAAAGACCTGAGCGAGGAGAATTGGGCAGATACTGCCACTCCACCTCTGACTCCGTCCCCCCGGAAGAATCTGGAATTGCCATTGGCAAGTGAGACCTCCAATATGGGGATGATACTCTTGAGCTCGGAGGAAAGGGAAAAGAACACTTTCGAAGGGAACAGGGACATGTTCCTGGGGTCCCTGAAGGACGATGCTTGGCAGGAGTTCTTAAAAGAATTCAATCAAGAAGTGGGCAGCGAGACGACGCTGGACGAATTCAAGGAGGAACTGTGGGACACAGTCGTAAGGTTTGGAGAACCGCTTCTGATAGGAACGGGCCTGGAGGAGAAGGCGAGAAAAGAGCTGCTGAGCAAGCTGGTAGAGCTGAGGAATTCACGATCGAAGACTAGAGAAGAAAAATGTGAGGACAGCTCTACTCTGAAACAAAAAATTGTAGATAAAATAGTTGATGATATAAAAAGGGATAAGGTTGGGACTAGTAATATGATTAAAAGTACTAATATCCTTAAGGCTCGAGCAGGGGGGAGGCGAGAGTTGGAAGGATTGGAGGTAGACAGAGAGGTCGAATCAGTGATGATAGCGACAACACCCTCAAGCAGAGATGTGAAGACTCGCAAGAGGAAGAGAGAAGTGGAGGGATTGGGTAATCCTTCAGTGGATGCTGTCTCGGAAGGAAACTTGAGAGAGACGGTGCCCATGGTTTTGGCTCGATGCAAGACGGCGGCATACAAGAGCAGCTCGGAGCCCAGAAGACCACTCGAAGTAGAGAGGGAAATAGAGGCTTCCACCAGTTCGACATCGGAGGAACACTTCAAGCCTCAGAAGATAAACGAAAAGAGAGGTTCAACGAACGGACAGACATGGGAAGTGGATGTCGGCAAAGAATGGATCTCGAAGGCACACCAGGCCACGGGCAAGCAAGTGACTAGTGATCCATTGGAGAGGAACAAGACGAGAAACACCTCCCGGACGTGGTGGGTGGCCCTCGAGACATTGAAGGAAATGGAGGACTGCTTGAAGAAGTTGGACAGTGGAGTAGCTCGCAAGCGACGCAATTGGGCCACCCAGCAAAAGGCCGAGGTTAACAAAATAGAAATGGCGAATCAGCTGAAGAGGTCCTGGCAGAACTTGTTGAAGGATCATTTTGAAGAGGCAATGAGGACACCCTCATCAGCGCCGCCATTAATGGCGAATCCTTTCGTTAGAACTGCAGGACAATTAATGTTCACCTGGAGTCTGGTGGGAATAGAGTTGGAGACATTGACCTCGTATGACAGGCTGAAGTTGGGAAGCAAGAAGCTAGATGTGTATCAAGCATTGATGCAACACGGTGCCAGGGACAATTCAGGCTTGAGCCTGGCTAGGAGAAGGGATGCCACATGTTTCTTGAGATGGATAATGTCAATGATGTCTGATAGTACCATCTTGGCATGCCACCAGAGAGCGAGCGGAAGTAAAACCATGGAAAAAAGAGTCTCAACGATCATCTTGAACGTGTATCAGAGTAAAGGGATAGAAAAGGAAGATGGTTCCAGACTATCCCTAGAGAACCACAGAAAGCTAGACGAGGTACGGAGGTTTTATAATAAGAAGTTCGAAGAAGAGCATGATGTTCACCGCAACCTGGCCTCGTCAGAGCAGTACTCGAGACCCAGCGAGAAGGGGGAATACCAATACGTGTCAGAAGTGATGGGAATAGCCTACAACCCCTTCTTAGACTCAGA
The DNA here is from genome assembly GCF_963678635.1 of Symsagittifera roscoffensis. Lineage (NCBI taxonomy): Eukaryota > Metazoa > Xenacoelomorpha > Acoela > Convolutidae > Symsagittifera > Symsagittifera roscoffensis. The sequence continues at coordinate 43,736,870 of NC_087069.1, read as the reverse complement.
AACTGGAGGCGCTCACAGGAACCACGAGGTGGCGGAGCTACTGAAGTTTTGGACAGAAAGAATAATGGAAATAGACGCGGTGGAGAAAGAGGGGCCGAGCCTGGGCCTGATTCTTGAGAAAACACCGGAGGTGGTGAGCATACCGCGCTCGAACAAGAGAGTTAAAGTGAACATGGGTGATGGCAATGGCTTGCTGATCACGAACTTGGGAGTGGTATGGAAGTTACTAAGACCCTCCTGGTGCCCACATCCCCACGCGAGTCTGATCGAGGAGACCACCGAACGGGTGAGGTTAGCTCCAACGGAAGATGAAGATTTGGCAAAGTTGAGTGTGGTGCACAAACTGATCTTACCTCAGATGAAGGAGTCAGGCGAGAAGACGAACAGTCTCGAGTCAGCCAAGAAGATGGAGCCGGGTAGCTGTCTGGATTCTACGTGTGGGAGTGGAGAGCACACCTGCGATGGACGATCATGTGTCAGGATATTGTCCTTTCAAAAAGAAGATCTGGTTACTTGGTTTGAAGACATCACAGAAAGGGAGAAAAGTGAAGTGCAAATAGTTGCGGAGTGTTACGCGAGAACTACGGTGAATATAGCGACAGCTCTCGGATTCTTCTCGAGAATGTGTAGTCTGCAGTCACTGGAGAGGCTAGAGTCTGAACACCATTTAGTGACGACGTTGAGCGTGGAATCATGGCCGGGAGTGTTGCAGGTGACTCAAAAACATATCCGGAGCTAGAAGGTTGGTCTCGAGGCGGAAATGGGGTTTCCCATGAGCGAAGCTTATGGCCTGCCATTGAACGCAAAATCCCTGATAGGATCGATGATGGCCAATTTGTGCGGAAGCCACTACCCACTGCACATGGCGATGGTGGAAGCATCCAGCCAGAGAATATTGATGGACAAGGCCTTCTCAGTGCCCAAGTGCGTGAGGTTGGCTCGGATATCGCATCACTCGCACAAGTTGTTGAGAAAAATCAGGGGGACAGTACCAAAAGAATTGAGAGATGACTTGAGTGAAATCTGGGGAGAAGAACTTTTGAAGTTGGAGAGTGAGAACACAAGCGATCACGAGAGACAAAACGTGATCGGAAAACCTGTGGGAGGTGCTCCAAACATGGAAGATAACGACACGATGCATGAGAAAATGATAGAGCTTGAGCCTCTCTTGGAAGCCTCGGGGGAGCGTAACCTCAGGAGCATTGAGATCACCCATGGAGAATGCCCATGCCACTGTTTGGCACAAACGGTGTGGTATCCAGATCACAAGAACCTTTGCCTGGTGTGGGATATGGAAGAAATTCGGTCGATCGGACTACCGGATCACCGGCAGAAGGTGACGCTCTTAGTAGTGAGTACGATGTTGGCTCTGAGATGGATAGAAGAGAATATAACGAAGTATCGGGAAGCGACGACGCCAACGGCTGAGTCAATATATGCGATAGACTACAGCAGGAGACTAGAGTTGTTTGAGACTGCGTGCAAAAAATTCGCCATACCAACGGAAGTCAGACACGTATGGAGCCGTTTGAGGTACTTTCCATGGTTTCGGGCGACGCTGACGTCTTGGTTGTACATGACAACGAAAAATCACATGAGAAAGCATCAAAAGGAGTATCGACAGTTCCAGGCCGAGATTGGGCCGGAAGCTTTCAAGAGACCCCTGTTAACCCATCGAAATGCGATCACGACAGGATGGAAGAGAGTGGGTAAAATGTCTAGAGACAATACCAAAGCGAGGGAATCGATACTAGAGGAGGACCTGGCGAAGAACGTGAGCTTGAGCCTGCACAACTCCTTTTGTTTGAACCGGGAATCTAGGGTGAAGGCACTACCCAACCAGGCAAAGAGGTTGCAGGACCAAAGAGAATGGATGCGATCCTATGAACAGCTGAAGGCTTGGGAGGAGATCGTGATTAGCTCCGATGATGGAGAAGAACTGTTGAGACAGTTTGCCGTATCTAGTACTTCAGGGTGCAGCACCTCCAAGGCGAAGAGTGCGAGATGAGTGGATGGTTCGAATGGATCTTGAGTCTTGAGAGGGAAGGGGGGCTTGAGTGTGGATCCGGGTGAAACCTGGGTTCACGAAAAAGAAATTTTAACTAAACAGATATTGTTATTAATATGCTATATCTATTATATAAATCAAAATGCTGCATGACAATTTCCTAATTGAATGGGACAAAAGAAATTTTAATTAATTGGCTTGAAAAGCGAGAATTCATAGGTGCAGGTATGTGCAGATTTTGATTGCTGTTCAGCGATAGTGTGAAAATTTTACATGGCCGTGAATTTTGGGGTGTAGATAAGCTTAAGTCTGCTGCAAACTTCTGTAAATGACCACTGGCACTGTACCTTGAGCAACACTCGGTTTTCGGGGACTCACTGGCAGACGACAGCACGCGATGAGGACATCGATCTCGAGTCCGGGGAGTATGTGCCATTCGGTCATATTTGGAAGTTTGACCTTGAGAGAAGCAAAAAACACTTGATTTTGGAGTGAAATTTAATTTTTCAAAAATTCGAATGGAGCCTGTCATAAACGATTTTCTCGCGATAACTGAAAACTGAAAAAGAGAAATCAGAACAATCGAGTAACAATCGCGGGAAAGTTGCAAGAAAAATCACTAGGAAATTGCTATTCGCAATTTCCGTCACAGTAATAATCTAGAGTAGAGCTGTCCCATTCGAAACAGAGACAAGTGTATTCCCACGAACTGGATTATTGTGACTTGACTGGAGTATTATTCTAAACTAGACCAGAGTGAACCTTCGGTGGAAAGGTGGACAGCTTGAGTGTCCCAATGGTCCACATAAAACTGCATTCTAGAGTACAAACTTATTCCTGTTGTTGAAACTGACAAACATTAAACTCATTCAGTTACATTATTTAATTCTTGAGTTGCTTACCGACTTAATTACTCCCAATTCTTGAGCGTGCTACAATGTGAGTACCAATTTAAATTTCTAGAGTGTGTTTTATAATTGTTATGTTGAGGTAAGGCGAGTTTTAGGTTGATCCATCTGAAATGGATCAAAGTTCCACTGTCTAATAAAAAGTAACTTAACGGATTGTTCCGACCCGGTTTTTAACGGCATTCATGTATTTTGGGTATCTAGAGACCTAAGTATGGGGACGTTATTAATTCTAGAGTGGGGGATATTTTGGTAGTAGCCTTTAAGCTGTAACGGGTCGTGGTCTCATGTCACTGACGAACCGAATTGGCTCCGACTGATTTGAGGTAGAAAAACACAAGAGATAGTGTCCCTGACTCTTGAGCCAATGGTTATAGGGCCTATTTTTCTTAAGCCTCATGTGTGACTGCAGTAGACGAATGTTACATGGGAAAGTGGTTCACAAGGATTGAACTGAACCACTAGGAGACTTGACTGGAAGAGGTGACCAGCCGAGTGGGAAAGTGGTTCACAAGGATTGAGCTGAACCGCTAGGAGACTTGACTGGAAGAGGTGACCAGCCAAGTAGGAAGGTGGTGCTGGTGAAAAGTGCAGTGCACGTCAAGGAGACATCCAGCACGACCAGAGCAACAAGAGAGGACGGGGGCGTTCTCAATTTGGTCAAACGGGTATCGTTAGAATCCACATTACATTATAGGAAATAAGTGTAAAATTGGATAAGCGGAACCCCATTGTTTTGAGGAAGTTTTTACTCAAGCAGGCCTGGAAACAAGTCTACGTTTTCTCTCGAGAGGTTTAGCACCCGGCGCTTAAGGGAATTTTCGGCTTAAGAGGGGGGCTAAAGAGGGGGGAGGTCAGAAGGGGGGCTGGTTAGGTTAGAGGTTGGTGGTTGTAAAGTGTAAAAAGGGGGGAAACATTAGAGTAACTAATTGATCGGCATCGTCAATTTAGTTACATTGGATTCTGACACGCGTCGGTTATAAGAAGCGGATATCCAAATTTAACATCGAATTGAGGTAGGTTCCCTGGTCGGATCGGTAGGGGGGAACGGACATAGACAGTTTTTGTGATACCCCATAAGATCGTTAGCAGGGGGAGGAAAACGCGTGGCAATCGGGTACCAGACGGTTTTTTCGGAAGAAGGTTGACATCTGTCAGCTTTGAATTTTAGGTGGGATCATCTCTCTGTTTTTATAATTTTTCCTGTTTAAAATTTTACGTTTCGGTGACAATTTGTTATTGGTATTTGAACGAACAGGTAAACACAAAATGCGTGCGAAGAAGTTGAATTTCAAATTGCCTGAAACAACGAAAGGGAGATAAAAACAGGGGGGTCAGTATTTGAAGCTTTTGGCCATTAAGATAGGGTTTTTGGGAAAATTTTTACTAGAGCTCAAGTGGTGGTACACGGTACAGTGGTTCAAGAGTCCCCACAACGAAGAGGAAGAAATCCTACTATCCAGACACTTGGTGACAAGTCTTGGGATAGTACCGAAGAAGTCTTGGGACAGTGCAGTCTGGGGACGGTCTTGGGACGGTGCAGTCTTGGGACAGTCTTGGGCCAGATCAGTCTTGGTGCGGTCTTGGGACAGTACACTCTTGGGACGGTACGGTCTTGGGACAGTGCAGTCTTGGGACGGTGCGGTCGTGGGACACTGGTCTTGGGACAGTGGTCTTGGGACAGTGGTCTTGGGACACTGGTCTTGGGACAGTGGTCTATGGACAGTAGTCTTAAGACAGTAGTCTTGGGACAAAAGTCTTGGGGCAGTGGTCTTGGGACAGTGATCTTGAGACAGTAGTCTTGGGACACTGGTCTTGGGACAGTGGTCTTGGGACAGTAGTCTTGGGACAGTAGTCTTGGGACAGTGGTCTATGGACAGTAGTCTTAAGACAGTAGTCTTGGGACAAAAGTCTTGGGACAGTGGTCTTGGGACAGTGGTCTTGAGACAGTAGTCTTGGGACACTGGTCTTGGGACAGTGGTCTTGGTACAGTAGTCTTAGGACAGTAGTCTTGGGACAGGAGTCTTGGGACACTAGCCTTGGGACAGTAGTCGTGGGACAGTAGTCTTGGGACAGTAGTCTTGGGAAAGTGGTCTTGGGACAGTAGTCTTGGGACAGTAGTCTTGGGACAGTAGTCTTGGGACAGTAGTCTTGGGACACTAGTCTTGGGACAGTAGTCTTGGGACAGTAGTCTTGGGACAGTAGAGAGAAAGCTTGGGACAGTACGTAGAAGTATTGGGACAGCACGAAGAAGTGGTGTGACGGTACTAAAGCGTCTCAAGACAGGTCGAAATAACGGAATCAAAAGCAATAGGACTAGTCGGAACGTTAAATCGCGATAGATCGCATACTGTTGGGATCACGAATTAGTAAAATTTTAATGAATCTTATAAGGAATAGGAAAGTAGTTTTTCTTTTTATTATCGAAAATTTTTAAGTTTTAGAACAGGATTTTGTAAATAGCAATATTGTAATTAGAATCAGTTGTAAATAAAAATCATGAGACGGAGCAGGGTACCGATAGCTGAAAAAAGAGCCACTGAATCCAAGACAAAATATAACTCGTCGCTAGGAAAAATGACATCGGTTGGCCCAAGAAAAACCAAGAAGAACTTTTCAGTTAGCATGGTCAACACAAGGAGTACTAGAGAGAACAAGACAAAAGAGGGCGCGGAAGGGAAACAAGCGGAACCCGCCAACGAGATTGACCTAGAAACACCAGACCAGAGTGTGGATGAGGTGGAGAAGAAGACGACGGAGTCGACACCGATGCCGAATGCAGAGAAACCAAATCAAAAGTCGATGGAGTTCTCGCCGATAGACACTGTGGAGGACACAACAGGCAACAGGCCAGAAACGGTAAAGGACGAGTCTCAAGTAAAAAGAACGTCATTTACTGAAAGGTTGGCAATGATGGTCGGGATGAAATCAAGAGACATAGTGACGGAGGAACCGAAAGCCGAGAAAGGCAAAACATTTGGAACAGTTTCCACGAAAACGACAGAGACCAACCAAGACGAAGACCAGGTTAAACAAGGAGCAGCAGCCAACAACAGGGCAACATCTGACCATGAAACAACAACTTCTCTTGAGCTGGGCGATCTGATGGCGAAGCTAGATCAGATCGATAAGAGACTGAAGCACAGCGAGGAGGATAGAGAGGTGATAAAGAAAGAATTAAGATACAACAAACACGAGTACCTGGACAACTATTTCAATCTGGCGAAAGCAACAGAGGAAAAGCTTCAACAGATGTCAGACAAAGTAGATGCCACTGATGGAGAGCGAGGCAAGAACATCAAAAAAGACATGCAAGAGATGAAGCAACGGTATGACGCAGTGAACAGCCAGTTGGGGAGTCTGGAAACGAGAATGGACACAATGAGTAGGGACCAGGCTGAGAGTTCATGTGCAATACAGGCAAAACTAGACGCCATCTTGAGAAACTGTACGTCACAGGACAGGCCGGCAGCGGATCAAACGCAAGGCAACAGAGTTGACTTCGTGGAACCACAACGGAACAAACGGCAATCAACACCGTTACCATTACCCCGGGATGCGACGAGCACAGCACCGGGGGGGCAAAGCAATTATGAAAAGTGGAAGAGCAAATACGACGAGTGGTTCAGGGGATTCCACGACTCACAATAACGTGGGACCGGATGCTATGACGTGGGCAAGCACCTGGGAGATGATGAACAGGACACTAAAAGCCTTCGCCACGAGGAACACCGACTCGAGTGACAGAGGAGGTAGCAAATCTAGGAAAAACTTCCAAAAAACCGAAAGAATTCAAGGATGATTCAGACGGATGCATTGATACTTGGGTAGAAGTCATGAGATTACATTTGGAACAAGACAACTTGAACGATGAGAGACAAGCATGCACAGCAATACTCAGCAACTTAGAAGGCACGGCGTTGAAATGCGTGGTTGCGAAGAAGGAAGAGGAACGCGACACTGCGGATAAACTCTTCGAGATATTGTTGAATCGATTCGGGTCAGGCTTGAAGGGTCATCAAGCGATGATGCGATTTGAAAAGAGAAGGCAAAGGGACGATGAATCGATTGATCGGTTCCTAGATGATCTCGAGAGCTTGAGACGAAGAAGTGATCCGGAAGAGTCAACGAACAGAAGAAACTTTAGCATCGCCTCAAAGTTCATTGATGGGGTAAAAAGTGATGACTTGAGAACAATGTTAGCAACGTACTACACATTTTGAAAGACAATGCACCGACTCCAGAAGAGATGAGACAGAAGTCAAGAGAGTACATGTTAATAAAGCCCAAGAAACACACATATTCGGATAACAGGAACATGCATGGGGGGAGCCAACCACAAAGTTCGTCATGGTACAAGCCTAGAGATGACATGGACAAACGTAGATCATGCGCGAACTGCGGGTCAGCTGATCATCACGTGGCGGATTGCACAACATACAAGCAGGGTATGAAGAGTCTGGGATATGCACCAGATGAGGAAGATATGAGCCAGATGGAGGAACACGAGTACTATAGTGGCTTAATCATCAAAATAGGTGCAAGATGCTTCTTCTGCAATCAGGAGGGGCACTTCAGGATGGACTGTCCTTTGTTTTGGGAGGCAGTCAAGAACCAGAGTCACCCCAAGCATAAATTGGCATTAGCGGCGGTGCAGAATCAGTGAAATAGACAAACTGAGTTTGAAACAAAACACTTGGAAGCACCGAGTACGGAACTGCCAACGAAGACAGTGATGACTGTAACGCAAGTTAATTAATAGTGCGATAGAGGCCACGGTCAGGAATGCCCTAGAAATAAATTATGAGAAAGCGGCGTCAGAGGCGATTAACAAGGTGAAACAGGACCTAGCGACGAAGGAAATAGAGCAACGGTTGAAGCAAGTGATCGACAGACAGAGATTGGATGAGACGTTAAGTTGCTCGGTGCCAGTGCCAGAAGCTGTAGCAGGGTCGACAAAGAGTGGAAATTGCAACACTCTGAAAATGGTGACGGGAAAGCCATTCGGCATAACGAAAATCGGAGCCAGGATAATGTCAATAATCACTGTAGGTGGTCATGAGGTGACAAGGAACTTAAGCGAACCCAGCGACCAGACAATAATGCACATCGACGTATACACAGATTACGTGTGTGCGATAAGCCTACAGACGATTTCTAGAGCCTTGAGGGCGCTACTCACGAGAGGTGGCAGCAAGTCGGTCCGTGTGGACAACAGATATACAGAAGCTTATGGTCCGCATGAGGTGATGTTGAATATAGATGGGATAAACATCTACACGAAAACAATGATAACATGTGATGAAGATCTAGTGGGGCAGATCTACGTGGGCAAAGAAGAACTAAAGGTGAGATCGATTGGACACTGTGCTATGCTGGAGGAAGATGCAATGCACATCGGGACGGAGGCAGACGTATCAGCACATGTGCTTGACCTAAGTGGCAAGAAGACTCAGTTGCGTGGGTTACTCGATACTGGAGCGGTCTTGAGTGTAATACCAATCGAAACTTGGGAACGAATGAGCTTCGACAAAGATGACTTGATAGACTCGAGAATACGGTTGTCAGCTGCAAACAAAGGGGCGCTGCGGGTGCTAGGCAGAACACCAATAATAGCCCTAAATCTGGGGGAACGCAATCTGTGGATGAGCTTTCTTGTGGTAAAAAACCTAGATAAGTCTGACCAGTTCATTTTAGGCAGAGACTTCATCAGGAACTTCGACGTAACAATTGATTTAAGCAATGCGATGTTCAGGATACGGAACCCGGATAAGAGGTACGCAATTAAACCGGTAAATTTAATAATAGCGAATGAAAATAAGGCACCGGTATTCTTGAGTAGGAAGGTGAGGCTGAAGGCGAACGAAGCGGCAATGGTAAGCTTGCGAATGAAAAATTACAATGAACTAAGTGACAACAAGCAAGTATGCATAGTTTTAAATCCTAATAGTCAAAGTGCTGCTGTTTTAGGAAGATCCTTCTCGATAACCAAGAGCGGTCTCTGCGTCAGTGTCTTGTTGAATACTCTTGATATACCCATCACGATACAGATGGGGAGGAAGCTGTAATATGCTTTACCCATTAAAACTCGATATGAAATGACTGAAAATTCAAAACCAAATGAAGATGTTGATTGTCCCAATCATAGGGACAAAATTTGTATCTTGAGACGATTGAAGAAAAAATGTTCATCAGGTCTTGTGAAATCACTTAAGTCAGAGACAGATGATGGACTCTCGAGCTGTTCGAATTTTCCGGAACGGCCCACACTAGATGAAATGCAGAGTGATAAGCCTTTTCTACCGGAGATCGAACATTTAAGGGGCAAGATGACGGACGAACAGCTCGAGGCCATCAAGGACGTACTAGAGCGGAACGAGGAAGTTTTTTCGAGACATAAGGCAGACATCGGGTGTTGTATTTTTGTTGAGCATGAAATAGAACTTGAAGAGAATGCAGTACCACACAGGGAGGGGGCGAGGCGCATGACCCCACACAAATCAGAGGCATGTAGGAAAGAAATAGAGATATTACTAGAGTATGACATGATAGAACCATCCAAGTCACCGTGGGCGTGTGGAGTAGTGATGGCATAAAAGAAAGGCGACCAATTGAGGTTTTGCTGTGATTTTCGGTATCTGAACTCCGTTACGGTGAAGAATGCCTATCCCATATCTAAGATTGACGAGAGCCTCTCGAAGTTAGGTGACACAAAATTTTTTACGACTCTTGATTTAGGTTCGGCCTTCTGGCAGGTCCCGCTGAGGAAGCAAGACAGGGACAAAACAGGGTTCGCTTGCGAGTTGGGGCTGTTTCAATGGAAACGGATGCCGTTTGGTCTTTGCAATGCCACAGCTACATTTCAATGGTTGATGGCACATGCGCTGATAGGTGTGACAAAGAAGTATGGCAATCTGGTAATGTGCTATGTGGGTGACGTGGTAATAGCGACGCCCACACTAGAAGACCACATCGAGCGACTGGACGAGGTGTTTGCATGTATGAAGAGGTCGGGGCTAAAGTGTAAGCCATCAAAGTGCGAGATACTCAAGGATTCGATAAAATACTTGGACAGGATGGTGGACAGGCACGGATCCAAATGCAGTAGAAGCAGTTCTAACTTGGAAATCGCCAAAAACGGAACACCAGTTGATGAGCTTCCTGGGTTTTGCGAACTACTACAGGGAATTCATCAAGGGCTATGCGGACAAGGTATAACCGATGCAACAATTAATGAGACACCAAGGCAAAAAGTTCACATGGAACAACGCAGCAGAAGAATCATTGCAGAGAATAAAGAAAGAGTTGTGCGAGGCACCGATGTTAGGGATGCCAACGGAAAAAGGATGTACGTGTTGGATACGGATGCGTCGGTAGTCGCGATTTCTGGAATCCTCCATCAAGAACAAGAATGGAACGGGAAGACAGTCTTAAGACCAATAGCATACGGGAGCAAAGCCTTGAGTGATACGGAAATGAAGTACGGGGCACCGAAAGCAGAGATGTTCGCGGTGGTTACTTTTGTCGAGAAATACAGAGCATACTTAGGCAGTGAGCCATTTAAGCTGCGGGTCAACAACAGGGCACTCAGCTGGCTGAAGACGTACTCGATGGACCAGAGCTACATTGGGAGATGGATAGTTCGCCTGGATGGGTACAACATGATAATTGAGCATAGAACACGAGATAAACATCAGAATGCCGATAGCTTGAGTAAGAAGACGGAGTTCTACGAAAGACAGGAACAGAGGGAGGCGGATAGGCTTCTCCTTCATGGACAAAGAAACGTATGACAGTCTTCCACTCACGAGATGGCTAGACAAGTCAGGCAAACCCATAGAAGATCCTCCCGAATTACCAGAAGAGCCTCCAAAAAACAATCTTGAAGAAAACCCGAGGAATGCCGATAGAGCTTCTGCTCATGTCAAAAATTGTGAGAGAGACGCTCAAGGCAAAAGGCTATGATCTCAACCAGGTGGAAACGGGAGATACTCAGATAGATGAAGACTTGTGGAGATTACTTGAGAAACTGGCAGATGATAAACCCGTCAACGAAAGAAAGGGTAGGGAGGAACCGGAAGTCACGATACTGCGAAGGAATGAAACAGTTGGCAACGCAGACTCTTTAAGAGGAAGCAATACTGATGGCAAAGAAGTCGTGCGGTCACTGGTTGACAAAATCCCCGATAACATACTTGAGCGGACTCAGGTTAGGAAAAAGAAAGTGGCGTTTAAGGAAGAAGCTGAACACCTGGGACTAGGTCAAGAGTCCGAGGAGTGGTCCACGTCCACGGTGGAAGAAGAAACCGGAGAAGAGAAATTGTCCGGGGAGTGTGAAGTATGGGAAGAACATTCGGAAAAGAGCAGCGATGATCAGGATAGTCTATGCATGATACTGGCAGAGATGAAGATGAGACACCGCGACAGGGAGCTACAATCAGATCCCTCCTCAGGAACGTACAACTCGGGTGAACAAGAAGGACAAGGAGGTGAAGAACTTGAGAAAATTGCGGTATCGAGGAAACCATTCAGGGAACTATCGTGCAACTCAAATGTCAGATCAAATCTGGTGCCAGAAGATGATACGAAGATCGTGAAGAGGATAATATGCGTAAAGCTGAAGGATGACATCCACAACCCTGGGGAAATGAATGGACAGATCATGGCACTAAAGGAACATGTCAAAGCGAGATATAGGCTGTCGGACCAGATAAGGGCCCAAAAGAATGACAAGATGACGAGTAACTTCTCCAAATGGATCCGGACGGGGTCCAAGGAGAAAGGGGACCTGGAGGAAGACAGCTACAAGATCTTGAGCCAGTTCTACAAAAAAAGAAAAGATTTACTCTATCACACAGCTGATGGGGTGGTAGCGTGCAAGAGAAAAGATGAGGAGAAGATATTACACAAGCACAACCTCCTCATATTACCACAATTGTATCAGACGGAATTGTTATTCAGATCGCACGATCAGATGGGGCACCAGGAGATAGACAAAGTGCAACAGAGAATACTTCACAGGTTTGATTGGCCAGGATTAGGGAAAGCTTTTGAGAGATGGGTGAATGCATGCCTGGCATGCTTGCAAGTAAAAGACCCAAGGAGAATGAAGTTCCCACTCAAATCCATTGAAAGCTCGGAATTTAATGAGGTGGTGCAGATAGACCATCAAAAAATCTGCATGACAGAGTCGGGATATAACCAGATACTGGTTATAATAGATCTCTCCACAAAGTTGGCAGAAGCGGTCCCGTGTCAGACAGCCTCAGCAGAGGAGACTTGTGACCACCTGATAACGCATTGGATATCACGATATGGTTGTCCAATGACTTTTCAGTCAGACAACGGCAAAGCCTTTGTGGGGACTTGACAAAGGAATTGATGAAGAGGTCACATATTGCTCAAGCACACTCCACAACCTACCATCCTCAGACCAACGGGCTGGTAGAGAGACAGAATAGAACGTTGGTGAACATGCTGAGGTTATACTGCTCAAGATACATGACGGACTGGGATAAATATCTGCCGCAAGTCGTAGGGGCGTACAACAGTACGCAACACTCAACAACGGGCATCAGTCCTTTCATGACGTTGACGGGCAAGGAGAGAGCAATGCCCCTGACATTCTTTTACCCGGAATACGAAGGGAAGGCGACGTCGCCTCAAGCTTACGTGAAAGAAGCGATCAGGAGACAGCATGAACTAAACGAGCTCTGCAGGAGGAACACTGCGCAAGCACAAATGAGACAGCGCAAGAAATATGATGAAAAGATACTACAGGCAAAGCCATATGAAGTGGGCCAGTACGTGTGGGTCTTCCAGAATGTCATACCGCCCAAAGGGACAAAGAAACTACTTAAGAAATGGAGGGGACCATTCATGATAACGGAAGTACACCAACAAGGACGGTTCTACCGCTTGAGTACGGGGCGAGCAGCACATTATGAAAATCTGAAGCCTCACGTCGCATCCCCAGAGGACTGGTGTATCCAACAGGAATGGAGGGACTGGAGTACCTACTGGTGGAGCCAGCGTGTGAAGTGAACGAAAAAGGCACCAGAGAGAAAAATGATAGCAACGAGAACTTGAGTTTGGATGACAATGAAAAGATTGAAGCGGACTCTGAAGCGGAATCCTTTGTGGAAGAAGACTGGAACGATCCGGAGCAGGGAGAGGTGCCGAAGTTGACAGAACCAGACTTACCAATACCAGCGGGGACTAGGAGTGACAATCGCAAACGGACAGGCATGAGGTACAACAGGTACGGAGATGATTTCCTGATTGATAAGATACAGCCCGATGAACTAAGCAAAGAGCTACTAAGTGTGGGCGAACTAACAGCCGACGGTGAATGGCAAATTATCAATGATAATGAACACTACCCGCAGGAAGACTACTCGACACCAGAACGAGAGACAGATTTGGAACAGAGCGAGATAGAGAGGAGGGAGAATACTATTTTGAGGATATTAGAATGGATGCGCGATGTCAATCAAGAACGGAAGGACAAAGCATCCAACAAGTCGACGTGTCAGCGGAAAAGCACATGAAAACGGAGGATCCCCTCTTCGGCTGGACAGCAACAGACAGGTCGCTCAAGATTCCACCAGATAACTTGGCCCCAGCACCATCGACGGGGACGTCGATAAATATTTTTGTCCGGGTAGTTGGGGTAGGACTTACCCACACCAAAAGTTTCATGATAAAGAAACTCAGGGAAGTAAGAGAAACGAGCGAACTGGAACTGGATGGGGAGGAGGCTGAGCCTACCATAGGACGGAATTTCAAAACGAAGTTTGAAATACCCAACGAATACTCGGAGAACATCCTGATAACGGATAGCGACTTCATTCTGTCGGACAGGACTAGCGCAATCTGTATCACGGCGGACATGAGTTTCAAATCAAGACTGGAGGCCGACTTCAAGAGAGAATACCAGAACGTGGAGTTTCTATTCAGACAGAGACCGGGGCTGGGAGGAATGGCTGCGCTTCCACCATCAGTAGCACAAGTCCCAGGCAAATACCTGTGCTTCTTAGTGACGAGGGTCAGTGAGAGGAACACGATCGATCCTGAACACGTGATGTTGGCACTGACGAGACTGCGAGACTTCATGATCGAAAGAAGAAGAACGGAAGTCTCAATGCCGGTCTATGACCCGAACAGGGGCAAGTTGAGCCCAAGGGAACTATATGCTATCCTACACGTGGTCTTCGCAGAAACGGAGATAATGGTACATCTGCACAAGAAATACTACCTGAGTAACTGGAGACGCCCTACATGGAGGTCTCGAGTTGGGCATGAAGGGATCTCAATTTAGGTATTGGGGCACGGAACAGGTAAAAGAATCTTAATTATGCTTGGCATGACAATTAAATTTTAAATGACTGACGGTGCTAAAACATAAAATGAATCTGCATGCTCTTAGAAAACTTCCAATGAGTTAGTTCAGTAGAACGAAAGGATAAGGTTTTAACTATAATAATGGGGGGGTTAGGTTAGGAACATATCATCTTAGTCTAAATATCATGTTTTATTTTCAGATTGATTTGGTAAAGTCAAGTTGACTACTCAACTATACTCAACTGAAAGAGACAAGAAGGTCTTGAACAAACCAACCCACAGTCAGCAACATTTGCAAAGGTTATTTCTCAAGTACTCAAGTTGGTACGGTAATTCTCAAGTTGGTACAGTAATTCTCAAGTTGGTACATGCGCAAGATCATCTAGAGATTATAAAAATGGCAGATCGATTTTGGAAGTCCATGCCCGCGGCTCTGAGGAGGCCCACGCTTGATGAATTATACAGACGCTTGAGGGACCTGGATTATACCCAAGTGGATGATAGAATGGCATTGATGCTGAACGCCATCCTTCAACTGGAAGAGCAGGGTGAACGCAGGGAGTGTGCAACAGAAGCGGTTTTAATGGTTGGCTACACCACTGATGGCATATCCAACCAAGAGCAGACCAGATGACTGTCCTGGAATGTGGATGGAGGGGTGAGAGGATTCAACTTGGCAAGGAATCCTGGCTTGAGCAATAACACCGAGTATGGCGCAGGGGAATTCCCACTACCAACCAGACCATCGGCAAGGTCAGCGGGCCAACACACGAGTAAGCCACCCTCTATGACGCGATCGCAGCAAACGGAAGAGGCGTATCCTGAACTCAGTAGTCTGAAGAGAGAACTTGAGAGGACACAAAGGGAGAGGAACAAGGCGAATCTTGACCGGGATCAGGCGATCATTGAAAGGGAACAAGCGCGGCGGGAACTCAGCAAGAACAAATGGTGCGAGAGAATGCGGCGAATTTCGAACAACTAAAGTCGGAACTTGAGAAAATCCAGCGGCGACAACGAGAGCTCGACATGCAAAAGGGAGCCAGGCCCAAGGAGCGAACGGCCGCCGGTTCGAGGCCAGAGTCACGTATGGAAGTGGATGAGGCTCCCAGATCGAAGGGACGGTTTAACCTAGACCGCGCGGCTCAAGAGCACATGAACGAGGGGTTGGAGGTATGGATACCGACTGAGTCAACGTCCTCCCTGCGTGGTTTAGAGACACAACCGATACGCCCATTGATGGACGTAGCACTGCCGGGGTATACTCCGAGTTCAACCCCGTGCGGCAGTCAGGTGAGCGGTAGCTCGTCGCGTCTGAAAGAATTGAATGAGAGGCTACAGCTGAGAAATCGTGAGAGTCCAGCCAGAGTGGAGTTACCCCCGACTTGGAGGGAGCAACCGGTCAGGAGTGTGGTAATCGCAAGTTACAAGAAGAACACGGAGGGCAGATACCACAGGCACAACCGCATGAATTGGAACACAGCACAAAGAGCCAGGAGGGATTGTTTCCATGACGCGGCTTGGGTGGAATACTATACGCAGCCACGTGTGCCGGAGGGTACGGTCCACCTAATCATAGGGGACAGCCTGCTGCGGGTGCTGACCCGGAATCAGTCGCATTGGCAGACTGGGATCTTGAGTTTCTCTGGAGCTGCAATGCCACAGATATTGGCATCACTCGAGATGCTAGGGATGGCAAGAGTATACACGGTAACTCTAATGATCGGGACTAATGACGTGTCCAGGGGGGAGTCAAGGAAAGTCATGAGGCTACATGACAAAATGAGCTGTATCCTTGAGGAGTTACGGATTCAAATGGATCCTGCCATACTCACAGTTTGTACCATCCCCTACAATATGAAGGCTGACCAACACGCGATGGAGATGATTACGAAAGTACGGAACCTGAACGAAGTAGTCAGGCAAATACATCAGAGGAGTGTCCTTCCCATTGGATTGCTGGATGTAGCCGAGCAAATGGAGCGATACGCCTTCCCGACGATGCATCCTCAGATGGAATCCATTTTGACAGGCCTAGGGGGGTGGCATGGTTGAACGACGTTTTCCAAAGGCACATAAATGCATTGGAGGCAGACTTGCTTGAGACGGCCCAATTCACATTCGGACCACCTCCAAATCCCCCTTTCCTTGCCTCAGGAACCATATCCAGTCGCCTGGGGGCGAGGGTCGATTCTAGCTGGACTAGATTACCGGGTTCCGCACCGATGGAGGCCGAGGAAGCAACGTCACCAACACCGCAGAGTTCGGTGGTGTCCTCGGTGGTAGTGGTAGAGAGCAAGAGGGTGGAGAGACCGGCGGAGACAAGCCGGTCGAGATATCTGGAGAAGGTAAAGGAGCTGGACCTGGAGGATCTGGAGTGCAGACAAGAGTTGGCGGAAGCTCTGGGCCTCGAGCGCGTGTCACACGAGGACTTAAGTAGACACCAATGCGTGGACTGGTTAAAAGCCCACGAGACGCATTTCTCGAGGGCAAGAATGATGGAATCGGCTGATCTGACTGGGATTCCCATAAGATCGGTCATGGTACCGATAAACTACAGACCTCTCAAGTTGCTGGGGAGTCCGGGACTCATAGTGGAGCCCCCTAAGCACCGAACTAGTATAGCCAGAATTAGGCTGGCAACTCCCGCGAAGTTGAGGGTGGTGGACAAACTACTGGACGCAAGAGAAATGGAACTGCCAGATGCCGCTTATGAGGGTACGAGATTGGCGGACGACTCGAGATATGGGAAACCCTGCGGGAATGCCCAATTGGCCAAGACTTAAGCAGTTTATGACAGAGCAGATCCAGCTGCCGCAAGGGTGATCATCGTGGCGGGATCGGACTTCGAGGGAACGTCTCCCAAGTTGTTCTGGCCGGAGACCTTGATATACTCGCTGCCAGGGGCTGAGTTGAACCAGATGTTAACCCTGGTGGTCGCGATAAAATCGGAGATGCCTTGCGAGTCAGAGCTACTACTGTTTGCAGGAATGAATGACCACCTGCATGCGACTGGGTTTCTTGAGCAACTCAAGGGCGATGAGCCTGCGCCAAAGAAAATCTGGAAAGCTATCCAGACGTTGTTTGCGGCGATGAATGAGGTACAGGTAAACGTCACTTCCCGATTTGGATCCAAGACAAGAGTGGTATTCACGACGTCCCCCGGGTACGCGAGCATGCCTCCCGCTCTGCAGTTTGTAAAAGCGGTTTTGATCTTAATAGCCGAGGGGAATACATGGCGGATCCTGATGGCAGCTCCCAATCGAGAGTCGGAACCGACGAACTTGAGGCTTCGCAAGTCAGAACTGGCGGCGGCTTGGGCGGATGTGTCCCACGCGTTGAGGGGCTTCTATGAATTAGCAGATATCCTCATTGTATTGGATGAAGTCCTCTTGCTAGAGATATCGAATTTCGCCAGACAACTCAAGTTCAGTCCGGCTATAGGGGATGACCACCCAATAATAAGTCACTTGACGGCCAGCTTGTGGTTCCGAAGTATGGATTCGACCATCACGAGCTCCACCAGCAAGTCAAGGGGACCAAGTAATGAGAGGAAAAATGTGGCTGCGACTGAGAAGCAACTGGAGTCGATGGTGTACCGACTAAAGCAAGAAAGAGGCAGGTGGCCGTTCCTAACACCACGGCTAGAAAACGCCACAGAGAAGACAAAGGAGAACGCCCCACCTCTTGTGAAGCAGATCTGGAGATTTCTTGAGGAGCAGTTGGAAGTGGCCGAGAGCAGGGAGATGACGGTGACCAGGTTCGTCACGGCTGCAAACGAGGTCACCATCGGGGGATTCTGGAGGGAGCACGCAAAGGGCGAGCTGAGGACAAAAAAAGACCACGAGATTCTCAAGTTCTTGAGTCCTTGTTGGGAGAAGGAATTCATGGCTGGAGTGTTTAGTGCGAAGGAGACCATTTTCGGGGCCTTTATACAAGAAATACTGAGCATGCCCATAAGCCTTTTGTTGGCCCTGTACCTAGCTTACCCGAGGTACCTATTCAACATGGGTCCAGCGTATATGTTCAGTCGGGGTGTGGAAACACTACGGATTGATGGATATCTGGCACTGGTGCTCCTGACCCATGGTGAGCTGGTGTCATTTCATCGGCTGACGAAATATGGGGAGCCCCTGTCGATGGGGAAGACCCACTCGAGCATAGACACCTACTCGTATAAATGTGCTGCGGGACTGAAGACGCTGCTGGTGGAATATCTCCTGATGCAGAATCGACATATGACTGGCGAGGAGAAGAACACGAAAACGAAAGATGAATAGAGACAGGTGAATGTTGGCATGCCTCTGTTGACAGACCTGTGCCTGGCGATGAGATCGGTCCCAATGGGAATAATCCGGGGGCTAGAGGAGGTCTTAACTTGCATTTACGGACCAGCTGCAACATACGCGTTTCCAGATCCCCTAGTGACAACTTACTGCAACTCTGTGGCACACTTGAGCCTGATAAGTGTGTTGGATGGGACGGCACTCAATTGGTGTCAGCAAGAGGTGCTGAGAGCGCAAATGAGTAACACGGTACTCTTTGGAAAAGTGAAAGATCCCGAGTTGATGGTATACAACTTCCGGGGGCAACTGCAGTGCAGGATGGGGGGGGGGGGGAAACGTGAAGGCCCCATCGAGACCTATCCCAAGTTCTGGAACTTGAATCCCCTGACGGCGAGTGGACAACAGATCTTGAGAATTCCCGCATGGAAGGAAAGCTTCGAGTTGGTGAAAAGGGAGCTAGAGGCGATACTAGAGAAGAAAATCTTGCCAGCAACCATTCCCGAGTTCCCAAAGGTCAGGAGAATGACCCTGGGAATGAATAGTTCCCTGGTGGTCCCATCCCTGTTCGCGAGAGCAGCGGCGGAGAGGCCGCAAAGGGAATTCACCGATGGCTGGGACCCCCTATTCATCGGATATACCGCAGCGGTCTGTTTCCACACCTGTGATATAAAAATAAACTCATGGACGACTCAAGCGAAGAAGATGAGAGGCTCAATGCCCCCAAAATTCGAGGTGCGAGAGATCTTGAGAACGCTTGATCGGGCGGGTTTGGAGAACATGTTGCCGGTGTGGGACGATGGCAGGATGATTGTAGAAGAAGGGCACATTGCGCTAAAAGACGAAATGAAGTTTGCCACAAGAAAATACCGGGCGCCTTACGGATTAGAACAGGTGGAGATGAGGCAGGAAGGGGATGAGCTGGATGCGGCAGGCCCATTGTATGTGGCTCTGACGGAATATAAGAAATCGGATCCAACGACACCAACACCCCTGTCAGTGGGCACCCCGGGAGACAAAAGAAGCGGCCCCGTAGAAGATCGGTTCAGGAGGATACTTGAGAGAAGGAGAGCCAAGTCAGGAGAAAAAAGCATGGACGAGACTCTCAGTGAAGCAGGAGAGGAGATGGAAGTGGGGAACACGCCTGAACCAAAACCAGCAGAGGAGGATTTCACCACTCAAGAACTGCTAAAAGACCTGAGCGGAGACGATTGGGCAGATACTACCACACCACCTCTGAACTCATCTCCCCGCAAGAATCTTGAGTTGCCACTGACGAGCGAGACTTCCAATATGGGAATGAAACTCTTGAGTGCGGAGGAAAGTGAAAAGAATACCTTCGAGGGAAACAAGACTATGTTCCTAGGGACTCTAGATGAGAGAGCTTGGCGAGAATTCTCGAGAGAGTTTAGTCGAGAGGTGAATAGATCACATTAGACAATTTCAAAGAAGAACTGTGGAACACGGTGGTGAAGTTCGGGGAACCTGTCCTGATGGCAACAGGTCTGGATGAAAAAGCAAGAGGAGAGCTGCTGAGCGAGATAGTCGAATTGAGAAAGGCGCCACTGAAGACCAAAGAAGACGAATGTAAAGACAGCTCTACTCTGAAACAAAAAAATGTCAATAAAAAAGGTGTAAGGGGGGATAAGGTTGAGACTAGTAATATAATTAAAAGTACTAATATCCTTACGGCTCGAGCAGGGGGGAGGCAAGAGTTGGAAGGGTTGGATGGAGACAAAGAGGTCGAATCAGTGATGATAACGGCAACGCCCCCAAGTAAAGACGTGAAGTCTCGCAAGAGAAGGAGAGAGAGGTAGAAGCGTTGGGTAGTCCTTCGGCAGACGCGGTCTCAGAGAAAAACCTGAGAGAGACGGCTCCCATGGTTCTGGCACGGTGGAAGACAGCAGCCTACAAGAGTGGCTCCGAACCAAGGAAATTGCTCGAGGTAGAAAAAGAGATCGAGGTTTCCACCAACTCGACAACGGAAGAAGACATCAGGCCCCAGAGGACGAATATGAAAAGAAGTTCGACGAGCGGGCAGACGTGGGAAGTGGATGTTGGCAAGGAGTGGGTCTCAAATGAACACCAGGCCACGGGGAAGCAAGTAACAAGTGATCCTCTTGAGAAGAATAAAACGAGGAACACCTCCCGGCCGTGGTGGGTGGCCCTGGAGATATTGAAGGAACTGGAAGACTGCCTAAAGAAACTCGACAGTGGAGTTTCACGCAAGCGATGCAACTGGGCTACCCAGCAGAAGGCTGAGATTAACAAATTAGAATTGGGGAGCCAACTGAAGAGAACTTGGCAGAACTTGTTAAGGGATCATTTTGAAGAAGCGATGAGGACATCCTCATCGGCGTCGCCGTTGATGGCGAATCCCTTCGTTAGAACAGCGGGACAACTGATGTTCGCGTAGAGCCTGGTGGGAATAGAATTAGAAACGCTGACCTCGCATGACAAGTTGAAATTGGGTGGAAAAAATCTAGAAATATATCAGACATTGATGCAACACATTGCTAGGGATAATTCAGGCTTGAGCCTGGCAAGGAGGAAAGACGCTACTTGTTTCTTGAGGTGGATAATGTCGGTGATGACCGACAATACTATCCTAACATGTCAACAAAGATCAATCGGAAGTAAGACAGTGGAAAGGAGAATCTCAGCAGTCATCTTGAATGTATACCAGAGTACTGGGATCGAAAAGGAGGATGGTTCCAGGCAGTCTCTAGAGAGCCACAGAAAGTTAGACGAGATACGGAGATTCTACAACAAGAAGTTTGAGGAGGGACACGACATACACCGTAACTTGGCCTCTTCAGGAGAGTACTTGAAACCCAATAAGAAGGGAGAATATCAGTACGTGTCTGGAGTAATGGGGATGGCGTACAACCCTTTCTTGGACTCGGAAGCCGGAGGCGCTCACAGGAACTAAGAGGTAGCGGAGAAGATAGTGGAAATAGACACGGTAGAGAGAGAGAGAGACCGAGCTTGGGCTTGATTCTCGAGAAAACACCAGAGGTGATAAGCGTGCCGAGCTCAAGTAAAAGAGTCGAGCTGAAGATGGGTAACGGGAACGGCATGTTAGTCACGAATCTGGGAGTGGTTTGGAAATTGCTAAGGCCCTCCTGGTGTCCACATCCCCACGCGAGCCTGATAAAGGAAGTCACGGAACGAGTGAGGTTAGCACCGGCGGAGGACGAAGATCTGGCAACATTGAGTATAGTGCACAAGCTGATATTGCCTCAGGTGAAGGAGTCAGGCGAAGCGACAAGTAAACTAGGGTCGGCAAAGAAGATAGAGCCGGGTAGTTGTCTTGACTCGACGTGTGGGAGTGGCGAGCACACCTGTGATGGACCGTCATGCGTTAGGATACAATCCTTCCAAAAAGAAGATCTAGTCACTTGGTTTGAAGATATCACAGAAAGGGAGAAGAGTGAAGTACAGATAGTGGCTGAGTGTTACGGGAGTACCATTGTGAATATAGCAACAGCTCTGGGATTCTTCTCAAGGATGTGCAGTCTCCAGTCACTGGAGAGGCTAGAGTCTGAACACCATTTGGTGACCGCGTTGAGCGTGGATTCATGGCCTGGGGTGTTGCAGGTAACCCAGAAACACATCAAAAGCTGGAAGGTCGGACTTGAGGCGGAAATGGGATTTCCTATGAGCGAAGCCTATGGCCTGCCTCTTAATGCGAAGTCCCTAGTGGGTTCAGTGATGGCCAACCTATGCGGCAGCCACTACCCATTGCACAGGGCGATGGTGGAGGTATCCAGCCAAAGGGTATCTCAGTGCCCA
This sequence comes from Symsagittifera roscoffensis, assembly GCF_963678635.1. Lineage (NCBI taxonomy): Eukaryota > Metazoa > Xenacoelomorpha > Acoela > Convolutidae > Symsagittifera > Symsagittifera roscoffensis. The sequence continues at coordinate 43,714,536 of NC_087069.1, read as the reverse complement.
AGTGTGTAAGATTGGCTCGAATGTCGCATCACTCACACCGGTTGTTGTGAAAAATCCCAGGAATAGTGCCGAGAGAGCAGAGGGCTGACTTGAGTGAAATCTGGGGGAAATAACTTTTGGGTTTGGAAAAGGAAAACACAAGTGTCCACGAGAGACAAAATGTGATCGGGAAACCGATGGGTGGTGCTCCAAACATGGAGGGGAACGATACGATACACGAGAAGATGATGGAACTTGAACCTCTCCTAGAAGCCTCGGGAGAGCGCAACCTTAGGTGTATTGACCTCACACATGGGGAATGTCCATGCCACTGTCTGGCACAAACGTTGTGGTATCCGGATCACGCAAACCTCTGCCTGGTATGGGATGTGGAAGAAATTCGGTCGATAGGATTGCCCGATCATCAGCAGAAGGTGACCATCTTGGTGGTGAGCAAGATGTTGGCATTACTATGGATCGAAGAAAATGTAGCGAAGTACAGGGAGTCGAAGGCACCTATGGCAGAATCGATACACGCTATAGACTACAACAGGAGACTCGAGTTGTTTGAGACTGCATGCAAAGTATTCGCCAGACCTATAGAGGTCAGGCACGTACGGAGCCGCATAAGGTTCTTTCCTTGGTTTCGAGCGACGTTGACATCTTGGTTGTACATGGTAACGAAGGATCACATGAAGAAATATCAAAAGGAATATCGACAGTTCCTGGCCAAGATAGGACCGAAAGCTTTCAAGAGACCTCTGCTGACCCATCGAAATGCAATCACGACGGGGTGGAAAAGAGTCGGTAGGGTGTCAAGAAACAATACTAAGGCGAGAGAGTCGATACTGGAGGAAGACTTGTCGAAGAATGTGAGCCTGAGTCTGCACAATTCCTTCTGTTTGAACCGAGAGTCGAGGGTGAGGAGTTTGCCCAACCAAGCAAAGAGATTGCAGGAGCAAAGGGAATGGATGCGGTCCTATGAACGGCTGAAAGCCTGGGAAGAGATCGTGATTAGCTCCGATGATGAAGAGGCACTGTTGAAACAGATTGCAGTGTCAATACGTCTGGTTCTGGTACCTCGAAGGCGAAGAACGCGAGATGAGCAGGTGGCTCAATGGGAAATTCTAGAGTCTTGAGTTTTGAGAGGAAAGGAAAGGGGCTCGAGGGTGAACTTGGATTAAAACTGGGTTCCCAAAAAAGAAGTTTTAACAAAAGAGATATTGTTATTAATATGTTATATCTATTATATAAATCAAAATGCTGCATGATAATTTCCTGATTGAATAGGACAAAAGAAATTTTAAATGACTAGCTTAAAAAGCGAAAATTCAATGATGCAGGTGTGTGCAGATTTTGATTGCTGTTCAGCGATAGTAGGAAAATTTTACATGATTGTGAATTTTGGGTGTAGATAAACTTAAGTCTGCTGCAAACTTCTGTAAATGACCACTGGCACTGTACCTTGAGCAACACTCGGTTTTCTGGGGATTCACTGACAGACAACAGCACTCAATGAGGACATCGATCTTGAGTCCGGGGAGTATGTGCCAGTCGGTCATATCTGGAAGTTTGACCTTGAGGAATACGAAATACGTAGTTTTGGGATGAAGTTTAATTTTTCAAAAATTCGAATTGAGCCTGTCATGCTCAACTTTCTCGCGACAACTGAGAAATAAGACCAGAACGACCGAATCGCAATAGCGGGAAAATGACAGAAAAAACAGCGGGAAATTTCTATTCGCAATTTCCGAGATTCTAGTAAAAAGACGAGAGTAGAGCTGTCCTATCTTGATATAGGAGACAGAGTGATTACGAAAGAACATCGAAATTCAGCTGAACCAGAGTGAACCTTCAGTAGAAAGGTAGACAACTGAAGTCTCCCAATGGGTCAGACCCAAAATTATATTCTCAAGTTAAAACTCATTTCCTTTCATTGGAATTCATTGATAGCAAACTTCTCGAGTTATATTCAATCGTAATTATGCTAGAGTTATTAAATAGCTTAATTACTCTGATTCTCAAGTGTGCTGCTATGTGAGTACCTAATTTATTTTCCGAGTGTATTTTGTGATAAGTATGTTGAGATAAGGCGAGTTTTAGGTTGATCTATCTGAAACGGATCAAAGTTCCACTGTCCAATGAAAAGTAATTTAACGGATTGTTCCGACCCTGTTTTTAACGGTGTTCGTGTATTTTGGGTATTTTGAGACCTAAGTATGGGGACTTTCTTATTTTCTAGAGTGGGGGGGGGGTATTTTGGTAGTGGCCTTTAAGCTGTAACGGGTTCTAGTCTCATGTCGCAAGTGAACCGAATTGGCTCCGACCGTTTTGAGGTAGAAAAACACAAGAGATAGTGTCCCTGATTACTGAGCCAATGGTTATAGGGCCTATTTTTCTTAAGCCTCATATGTGACCGAAGTAGGCGACTGTTACATGATAGATTTCCCGAAAACCGAAAACGAAGGTCGAAGCTGACTGTGACCAGAACTCGAACCTCATTCCTGAAGGAATGCCGAAAAACGATATCATTCCTTTGTTCTTGAAGTTCAGTTCCGTGAAAAAAGGTAAATTATGAAAGTGGCTGGCCCTGCCGTTTAGGTACGGTCGTGCACAAGCTGGATAGGGCCCATACCAGCAATATATTAATACATCAATAAACAATATTGAGGAATTAAGTCAAGTCAGCATTTGATGCGTTGTCATTAAAGGTATATACTTCAATCCTCCCTCTATAATAGCACTAATTAAATTGTTAGTGAATTGCATCTTACGCAGTGATCTGCACCCGCGTTTACAAAGGATAGCGCTCCTGAGCAGCGCAAAGCTTATCTCAATTCTTATATACTTTTATATTTTCTGAGTAGCTTTCATGCCTTTTTTTAGCTATGAGCTGTTTTGTTCGCGTATCTGCTGGTGCGGCACCATTTCAGAAAAAATTTGGCTGTTTTTCTGAAAAACTATTCTGCGAATTTTGTTTTCGGTTTTGTAGAGGTGCGTTTTCAGCTATGCGCTGTTTTGTCCGCGTATCTGCTGGTGCGGCATCACCAGTGCAGCCAACAATGGTCGGGCAGAAGCTGCTCTGTTCGATTATTAGACCTCTCTGTTGGTAGTTTGAGTTTTTTAGTGATTCGTGGTACTTATTAAATAGTTTCTCGTTGGCTATGGCTCAATCTACCAAATGCGGATCCTGCAAAAAGGTGGTGAAAGAAGGTGATGCATGTGCAATTGGATGTGACAAGTCAGATGGATGGTTTCATGGGCAATGTGCTGGGATCACTGCGGTTGTTGTGTCAACTATGGGCCGCGTTCGTGGATGCTTTTGATTATGTTATGGCTGCCTAGAGAGTGACGTCTTCAAATCTGAAGCTAAGTTTGAACTTGTGATAAAGAAACATGAAACTTTACCTGATGTTATGAACGATGTTAAAAACTTATTTAAGGACACAGGCTCGACTACGTCAAACAACATTCCAAACAAAAATACCCATTCTAATTCATCAATTAACGAAATATAATTGATGATATTTCTGAAGACAAAGGTGACTCCACGTCTAATGCTGAAACAGAAGAAGCCAAGGTTTCGGAAATACTGGAGTTAAACATTAATATAAACCAAATATATAGACATGGTAAAAGTAAATCCTCAGAACTAAGGCCACGTACCATATGCCTATCATCAAATTGGGATGCTCGAAAATGTCTTGCTAAAGCGTATACACTCAAAAATTTTCAGGATAAAGTCTTCATTTCCAAGTCGCTCAATAGAGATGAAGAAGCTGTGAAACGCAAAATTCTCAAGAAACGATAAAAATTATAAATCACGACCAAATACCTCGCAATGAAATAAAAATTCGCGGCCTCACTCTTGAAAAAAATAGAGAAAAGCTTGAGTTAGACTGACTACAGCTGAAATTATGTCTGCTTGAAGTACAAAGCCAAATAAGTGTCAGCCTGCGTTTTAAAATCCTCAACTATCTTGGTTTACATTCATCCGAACCTGATATCGTCTTTCTTATCAATCCCGAATTATTTCCAATAAACTGTCCTTTTCTGTTATGTAACAGTCACCTACTTAAGTCACATATGAGGCTAAAAAAATGAGGCCCTATAACCATTGGCTCAAGAGTCAGGGACACTATTTCTTGTGTTTTTCTACCTCAAACGGTCCGAGCCAATTCGGTTCACTTGCGACATGTGACTAAAACCTTTGTTACAGCTTAAAGGCCACTACCAAAATACCTCTCCACTCTAGGAATTAAGTACGCCCCCATACTTAGTTCTCAAAATACCCAAAACACGCGAACGCCGTTAAAAACAGGGTCGGAACAATCCGTATAGTTACTTTTTGTTAGACAGTGGAACTTTGATCCATTTCAGATGGATCAACCTCAAACTCGCCTTACCTCAACATAATAATATAAAACACACTCAAGAAATTTAAATTGGGTACTCACATACCGGCACACTCTAGAGTTTGTGTAACTAAATCAATAAATAACTCCAGAATAACTAAGGAATTAAGTTTTTACTCGAGGAGTTTTGGATTAACAAGTCCCAGCTTGAGAAATGAGCTTCAACTTGAGAAATAAGGTTTTGGGGCTGGACCATTGGGAGACTTCGATCGTTTACCTTTCCACCGAATATTCACTCTGGTCCACTTCTAATTCGTTTTTTCGTGTATTTCTATGTCTGGAAGTTGCGAATAGCAATTTCCCGCTGCTTTTTTCGACCACTTTCCCGTGATTGTAAATCGGTTCTTTTGACGTTATTATTTTTGCATTTTCATTTGTCGCGAGAAACTTGAGCATGACATGTCCAATTCGAATTTTTGAAAATTTTCATTTCACCCCAAAATCATGTTCCTTGTGATGCTCAAGGTCAAACTTCCAAATATGACCGACTGGTACATACTCCCCGGACTCAAGATCGATGTCCTCATCGCGTGTCGCCATTTTCCAGTGAGACCCAGGATGTTGAGTGTTGCTCAAGATACAATGCCAGTGGTCATATACAGAAGTTTGCTGCAGATTTAACTTTATCTACACCCCAATATTCACATACATGTAAAATTGTCACACTATCGCTAAAAAGCAATCAAAATCTGAATACACCTGCCCCCTAAATGTCCGCTTTTTAAGCTAATGATTAAAAAAAATTGTTTTATCCAATCAGAAAATTTTCATGCAGCATTTTGGTTCAAATAATAGATATAGCATGTAAATAACAATACTTTGGTTCATTAAAATTTTTTTCCGTGACCTCGGATTTTATCCGAGTTCACACTCAAGCGCCCCTTTCTTTCCCTCTCAAGACTCAAGAAATTGTCACTGAGCTCCCTGCTCACTTCGTGCTCCTCGCTTTCGAGGTGCTAGGTCCTGATGCGTCCGACACTGTGATCTGCCTCAATAGCCCTTCCTCATCGTCGGAGCTGATCACGGTCTCTTCTCAAGCCTTCAGTTATTCGTAGGATCGCATCCATTCCCTCTGCTCTTGCAATCTCTTCGCCTGGATCGGCAAGCCCTTCATTTTAGATTTCCGGTTCAGGCGAAAGGAGTTGTGTAGGCTCAAACTCGCGTTCTTCGCCAAGTCTTCCACCAATAATGACTCCCTCGCCTTGGTGTTAACTCTAGACACCCGACTAGCTCTTTTCCAACCCGTCGTGATTAAATTACGATAGGTCAATAAGGGTCTCTTGAAGGCTTTCGGCCCTATCTCAGCCAGGAACTGTCGATATTCTTTCTGATGTTTCTTCATGTGATCCTTCGTCACCGCGTATAACCAAGACGTCAATGTCGCTCGAAACCATGGGAAGAACATTATGCGACTCCACACGTCCCTGACCTCCATTGGTATAGCGGATACCTTGCACGCAGTCTGAAACAACTCGAGCCTCCTGTTATAATCAATAGCGTGTATCGATTCCGCTGTTGGTGTCTACGACTCTCGATATTTCGTTATATTTTCTTCCATCCATCGCAACGCCGGTATTGAACTCACTACCAGTAGAGTCACCTTCTGTCGATGATCAGGTAACCCGATTGACCTAATTTCTTTCACGTCCCATGTCAGACAGAGGTTTGATTGCTCCGGATACCAAACCGTTTGAGCCAGGCAGTGGCACGGGCATTCCCCATGTGTGAGGTTTATACTCCGGAGGTTGCGTTCTCCTGATGCTTCAAGCAGAGCTTTCAAATCCATAATTTTTTCGTGCGTCACATCATTCTCCTCCAGTGCTGGTGTGCTGCTTGTCGGTTTCCCGATCGTGTTTTGTCTCTCGAAGTCACTCGTGTTCTCACCTTCCAGGCTCAAGAGTTCCTCCCCCAAGATCTCACTCAAGTTATCTCTCTTTTCCACCGGTACAGTCCCCAGAATCTTCCTCAACAGTCTGTGCGAGTGATGCGACATTCTTGCCAGGCGTACGCATCTGGGCACCGAGAAGGCTTTGTCAATCAGTATCCTCCGGCTGGATACCTCCATCATCGCCATGTGCAGTGGGTAGTGGCTTCCACACATGTTGGCCATGACTGATCCCATTAGGGACTTTGCGTTCACTGGCAAACTGTAAGCTTCACTCACGGGAAACCCCATTTCCGCCTCTTTACCAATCTTCCATCCTCTGATATGCTTCTGGGTTATTTGCAGCGCTCCAGGCCATGAGTCTACTCTCAACGCTGTTACCAAGTGGTGTTCGGACTCCAGCATCCCCAGCGACTGTAAACTGCACATCCTTGAGAAAAACCCCAATGCTGTTGCTATATTTACTGTAGTGTTCGTGTAACACTCAGCCACTATCTGCACTTCACTCTTCTCTTTCTCGGTGATGTCGCCAAACCAAGTGGATAGATCTTTTCTCTGAAAGGACTGTATCCAGACACATGATCGTCCATCGCAAAAATGTTCTCCACTTCCAGATGCCAGATCGAGACAACTACCGGGTTCCATCTTCTTCATTGACTTCTCTAGCTTGTTCATTATTTCTCCCGGCTCCTTATTATGGGGTAGGATCAGCTTGTGTATCACGTTCAGAGGTCCCAAATCTTCATCCTTCGTCGGCGACAGTCTTAATCGCTCCGTGACTTCTTCTATCAGGTTTGCATGGGGATGTGGGCACCAAGAAGGCCTCAGAAACTTCCAACCGTTCCCAGATTCGTGACCAGCATGCCATTTCCATTTCCTATCTTCAGTTCCACCCTCTTGTTTCAGCGTGGTACGCTAATCACCTCTGACATCTTCTCAAGTATCAGACCTAGGCTCGGTCTCTCCCTTTCCGCTGGGCCAATTTCAATCATCTTCTCTGTACAAAACTTCAACAAATCTGTCACTTCAATGTACTTGTGGGCATTCCCGGCCTCTGAATCCATGAAAGGGTTATATGCTATCCTCATACCTGCAGGTACATACTGGTATTCCCCCCGTCTGTTGGGTTTCGAGTAGTCTCCAGCCAGGACTAAATTGCGATGCACGTTATGCCCCTCTTCGAACTTCTTGTTGTAGACTCTCCGTATTTCGTCAAGTTTCCCGCGGTTCTCTAGAGACTGCCTGGAGTCATCTTCCTTTTCGATCCCCGTAATCTGGTACACGTTCAGTATGACCGTGGAGACTCTCCTCTGCATAATTTTGCTCCCCATGGCCTTCTGATGACACACTTGGACGGTATTGTTGGTTATCACTGACATTATCCACCTCAAGAAACAAGTGGCATCTTTTCTTCTCGCTAGACTCAAACCTGAATTATCTCTGGCGATATGCTGTACCAGCATCTGATAAACCTCTAGACTCTTGTTGCCCAGCTTCAACTACTCATGTGAGGTCAACACTTCTAATTCTATTCCCACCAGGCTCCATGCGAACAGCAGTTGTCCTGCCGTCCTGACGAAAGGGTTTGCCATCAATGCCTCTTCTCATTGCCTCTTCCAAGTATTTCCGCAGCAGATTTTGCCAAGTTCGTTTCAGCTGGTTCCCCAACTCTAACTTGTTAATCTCGGCTTTTTGGGCCGCTTGCGCCCAATTGCGCCGCTTGCGGGACACACCACAATCGAGTTTCTTCAGGCAATCCTCCAGTTCTTTCATGGTCTCCAGAGCCATCCACCAAGGTCGAGCGGTGTTTCTCGTCGCATTTCTCTCAAGAGGATCGCTAGCTACCCGCTTCCCCGTGGCCTGGTTCCTCATCGAGAGCCATTCTTTGCTAACGTCTACTTCCCATGTTTGTCCACTCGTCGAACCCCTTTTGGTGTTTGCCTTCTGAGGTCGGTAGTCTTCCTCCGTTGCTGAGCTCGTGGAGACTTCCATTCCCTTCATCACCTAGGTTAGCTTCCTTGGTGCGGAGCTGCCCTTTTAAGCTGCTGTCTTCCACCGCTCTAAAACCATGGGAGCCGTCTCCTTCAGATTCTTCTCAGAGACCGCATCCTTCGAGGGACTACTCAACTCTTCTGTCTCTCTTCTCCTTTTCCGAGACCTTATCCCTCTACTTGGGGGCGTTGCCACTATCATCACCGATTCGACTTCTTTATCCCGGTCCAGCCTCTCCAACTCTTGCCTCCCTCCTTCTCGAGCCTTAAGGATATTAGTATCTTTAATCATATTACTAGTCTTACTCTTATCATCCCTTCCAATTTTAATCATTTTATCATCAGTTTTTTGTGTAGAGTAGAGCTGTCTTTACATGCGTCATCTTCGGTCTTCCGCTTTTCTTCCCTCAGTTTGATCATCTTGCTCGACAGCTCTTCTCTTGCTTTCCCATCCAATCCAGTACCCATCAAGACAGGTTCTCCGAACTTCACCACCGTGTCCCATAACTCCTCCTTGAAGTCTTCCAGCGTAATCTCGCTCTTCACTTTCTGATTGAATTCGCTCAAGAACTCTCGTCACGCTTTCTCATCCAGAGTGCTCAGGAACATCCATTTGTTGCCTTCAAAAGCGTTTTTCTTGCTTTCTTCAGCGCTCAAGAACTTCATCCCCATGTTGGAAGTCTCGCTCATCAAGGGCAATTCCAGGTCTTTGCGAGGGGATGATTTTAGGGGTGGTGTGGCTGTGTTCGCCCAATCGTCTCCACCCAAGTCCTGCAGCAGTTCCTGTGTGGTGAAATCCCTTTCAGCCGGGTTCTGCTCAGGCGTATTCCCCACCTCCATTTCTTCCCCTGCTTCACTGAGAGTCTCATCCATACTCTCTCCTTCTTCTGATTCAGTTAGATTTCTCTCAAACGCATCTCTGAACCTATTCTCAACGGGACCGCTTCTCTTGTCTCCAGGGGTGCCCACCGATAGGGGTGAGGGTGTAGCTGGGTCCTGCTTTTTGTACTCCGTGAGGGCTACATATAAAGGACCTGCCGCATTTAGCTCCTTTTCCTCTTGCTTCATCTCCAGTTGCTCCAGCCCGTAGGGTGCTCGATATTTCCTCGTGGCGAACTTCATATCATCTTTCAAGGCATTTTGTCCCTCCTCCACGATCATTCTTCCATCATCCCAAACCGGCAGCATGTTCTCCAGCCTAACCTGCTCGAGCGTTCTCAAGATATCCCGAACCTCGAACTTCGGGGGCATCGAACCTCTCATCTTTTTCGCTTGTGTCGTCCACGAATTGATCTTGATTTCGCACGTGTCAAAATAAACTGCGGCTGAGTACCCAATAAACAAGGGATTCCAACCGTCCGTGAACTCTTTCTGTTGCTTCTCCACCGTGACTCTCGAGTGTAGGGATGGGACCACCAGTGGGCTATTCATCCCCAGGGTCATTCTTCTGATTATCGGGAACTCTGGGACAGTGGTGGGCAGAACTTATCGCTCAAGTATCATCTCCAGCTCTCACTTCACCAGGTCAAAACTTCCTTTCCATACCGGGATTCTCAAGATCTCTTGCTTATCTGCTGCTAGGGGATTCAAATTCCAGAACTTGTGGTAGACCTCTATGGGACCCTCACGTTCCCTCCCCCATTCTGCACTGTAACTGCCCCCCGGAAGTTGAACACCGTGTCGCTCATCCGTATCCTCAATTCTTCCTGTCTGCACCAGTTCAGCGCTGTCCCATCTAGAACACTTATCAAGCTCACGTGTACCACTGAGTTCTGGTATGCCGCCACGAGTGGGTCAGGAAAGGCGTATGTCACCGCCGGCCCATAGATGCAGGTCACGACCTCACCAAGCCCCCTGATCATCCCTAGTGGGTCAGATCTCATGGCCAGACACAGATCAGTCAAGAGAGGCATGCCTCCATTCCCCTCCTCCAACTCCTCTTTCGTCTTGAGATTCTTTTCCTCGCCTGTCAGGTGTCGATTTTGCATCAAGACATGCTCCACCAACAACGTCTTCAGTCTGGCCGTGCACTAATACGAGTAGGTTTCCGCGCTTGGGTGAGTCTTCCCCATCGACAGAGGCTCTCCATATTTCATCAATCGATGAAAAACTGTTAGTTCTCCGTGGGTCAAGAGCACTAGTGTCAAATATCCGTCAATCCGTAGTGTTTCCACACCCCTACTGAACATGTAGGCCGGGCCCATGTTGAACAGATACCTGGGGTAGACCAAGTACAGGGCGAACAAAAGATTTATGGGCATGTTCAGCAATTCCTGCACGAACGGGTCGAAGATGGTATCTTTCGCATAAAACACTCCAGCCATGTACCTCTTCCCCCAACAAGGGCTCAAGAACCTCAAGATCTCGTGATTCTTCTTCGTCTTCAGATCACCCTTCGCGTGTTCCCTCCAGAATCCCCCAACGGTGACTTCATTCGCCGCTGTGACAAATCTTCCTACCGTCATGTCTCTGCTCTCTGCCACTTCTAGTTGCCCCTCAAGAAACTCCCATATCTGCTTGGTGAGGAGTGGTGCACTCTCCCGCGTCTTGTCCGTAGCATTCTCAGGACTTGGTGTCAGGAATGGCCACCTGCCTCTCTCTTGTGTTAGACGGTGTGCCATTGCTTCCAATTGTTTCTCGGCCTCAGCCACGTTCTTCCTTTTTATTGCTTGGTCCCATCGCCTTGCTGGTGGAGCTCGTGATGGCCGAATCTATGCCTCGAAACCACAGACTCGCTGTCAGGTGGCCTATTATTGGGTGATTGTTCCTTATTTCTGGATTGAATTTCAACTGCCGAGCGAGATTCGAGATCTCAAGTAAGAGGACCTCGTCCAGTAATATGAGGATATCCACCAGTTCATAGAATTGCCTTCAGGCATGAGACACATCCGCCCATGCCGCTGCCAGTTCTTACTTCAGAAGCCTCAAGTTTGTCGCCTCTAGCTCGCGATTAGGGGCAGCTATCAGTACCCGCCACGCGTTACCTTCCGCTATCAAGATCAACATGGCATACACGAACTGTAAAGCAGGCGGCATACTCGCCTAGCCCGGGGACGTCGTGAATGCCACTCTTGTCCTGGGTCCGAATCGAGAAACCACCGATTCCTGCACCTCATTCATTGCAGCGAACAACGTCTGGACCGCTTCCCAGATCTTCTTTGGCGTTGGTGCCTCACCTTTCAGGTGCTCTAGTAGCCCTGCCGCATGCAAGTGATCGTTCATTACTGCAAAAAGCAGTAGCTCCGGCTCGCAAGGCATCTCCGAATTGATCGCCACCACCAGGGTAAGCATCTGATTTAACTCCGAACCAGGAAGCAAATACACTAAGGTTACCGGCCAAATTATTTTTGGGGACGTCCCTTCGAAATCCGAGCCCGCCACGATAATTACTCTTGCCGCTCCCGGGTCTGATCGATCATAAACTGCCAACGTCTTGGCCAACTGTGAGCTTCCGCAGGGCTTAACATATCTTTGATCATCGGCAGGCTTGGAACCCTCGTACGCGGCATCCGGAAGCCCCATGTCTCTCGGCTCAAGCAGCTTCTCCACCACTCTTAACTGCGCGGGAGTTGCCACCCTGATTCGGACTATGCATGTCCGATTTTTGGGAGTTTCCACAATGAGTCTCGGACTCCCCAGCTGCTTGAGTGGTCTGTAGTTGGTTGGTCCCATTACCGACTTCAGCGGGATCCCAGTCAAGTCTGCTGTCTCCATTGTCCTCGATCTCGAGAAGTGTGCCTCGTGGGCCTTCAAACAATCTACACAGTGGTGTCGACTCAAGTCCTCGTGTGACACGTCCTTGAGCCCCAGGACCTCTGCCAATTCCTTTCTGCTTTCCAGATCCTCCAGATCCAACTCTTTTACCCACTCCGAATATCGCGTTTTACTCGCCTCTGCCGGTCTCTGCACCCTCTTGTTGTCTACCACCACTACCGAAGACACCCTACCGAAGACACCAACGAACTCTTGGGTGTGGATGACTCCGCCTCCTCGGCTTCCATCGGTGTGGATCCTGGTTGTCTGGTCCGGATACTCCTCGAACTATCTCTCGAATCAACTCTCGCTCCCAGACGGCTGGATAGTGGTCTCGGCTGGAGGTATCGGGGGTGGACCAAAGGTAAACTGGGCCGTTTCCAGCAGGCCCGACTCTAGCAGGTTTATGTGCCTTTGGAAGACACCATTCAGCCACTCCGTTCCCTTGTGTGTATCAAAGTGGATGCCGTCCGAGGATGGATTGTCCGGAAGGGAATGTTCCATCAGGTCGGCCACATCTAGCAGTCTCATGGGGAGCACGCTTCTTTGCTGAATCTGCCTGATTTCTTCGTTAATATTTCGCAGCTTCTCATTCATCTCCATCGCATGTTGGTCAAACTTCATGTTGTATGGGACCGTACAGATGATGAGTATCGTGGGATCGAAACAAATTCTCAGCTCCTGAAGGATTCAACTCGTCTTCTCGTGCAACTTCATCACTTTCCTTGACTCTCCTCTAGACACGTCATTGGTCCCCATCATCAAAGTGACCGTGTACATCTTTACCATATCCAACATCTCCAGGGACGCCAACATCTGCAGCGTCGCAGTTCCAGAAAAACTCAAGACTGCAACCTGCCAGTGTGATTGGATTCGCGTCAGCTTCCGTATCAAGCTGTCGCCTATAATCAAGTGAACCGCACCCTCCGGTATTTTGGGTTGAGTGAAGTATTCAGCCCAAGCCGCGTCATAGAAACAGTCCTTCCTGGGTGCTGTGCTGCCGTCCTGTCCAGTCGGTAGTGCCTGTGATATGCGCCATCCTTATTCTTCTTGTAGCTCGCGATTATCACACTCCTAACTGAATGGTCCCTCCAAGTAGGAGGTCGCTCTTCTCTCATCGGATCGTCACGGGCTCTCGATTGTAACCTATCGTGTAGTTCCTTGAGACGTGATGAACTCGACCCGACTTGGCTACTACTTGTGGTCGAACTAGGGGTATACCCCGGGAACGTGACCGCCATCAATGGCCGTATCGATTGCGTATCCAGACTGTGTCCAGAGGGCAACGCCTCGGGTGGTATCCATACCTCCAGCCCCTAATTCATGTGCTCCTGGGCCGACCGGTCTAAATTGAATCGGCCACTGGGCCTAGGAACTCGTCCACCTCCATTCGTGACTCAGGGCTGTGGTGGCTGGTTCCGTCGTCCTTTTCCTCTTTTCCTTCTGTCTCGCGAGCTCTCGTTGTCTTCTCTGAATCTTCTCCATCTCCCACTTCAACCGCTCACAGTTCGCCTGATCCCTCTTGAGGATCGCCTGATCTCTTTCCAGGTTGCCTGGTCTCTCTCGAGTTTCGCGCCATCCCTGTCAAGGTTCTCGTTGTCTCTTTCCCTTTGTGCCCTCTCTAGTTCCCTCTTCAAGCTACTGGCGGTCTGGCGGGGAGTGGAAATTCTCCCGCGCCATATTCCGTGTTATTGCTTAAGCCAGGATTTCTCGCCAAGTCGAATCCCCTCACGCCTCCATCCACGTTCCAGGATAACCATCTGGTCGGCTCCTGATTGGATATCCCCTCCGTCGGGTAGCCAACCATCAAGACAGCTTCTGTCGCTGATTCCCTACATTCACCCTGCGCCTCTAACTGCAGGATCGCGTTCAACATCACCGCCATCCTCTCATCGACTTGGATGTAGTCCAGATCCCTCAAGCGTTTGTATAGTTCATCGAGCGTAGGCCTCTTGAGCGCTGCAGGCATGGATTTCCAAAAGCAATCCGCCATCGTCACAATCTTCAGATGATCTCACGTGTCAACCGACTTGAGAAGTACCTTACCAACCAACTTCAGAAGTATCTTACCAACCAACTTGAGAATTACCTTTTCCTCACTTGATACGTGAGAAATGTTTCCCTTCAATGCTGCTGGTCGTGAACTTGTTCAAGACCTTCTTTCTTCTTTTTGAATAAGTGCGGCTATAGGTCGTCAACTCAATTTTGCAAATCAATCTGAAAAAAAAATGCAGTTTTTCGACCTAGTAGTCCTGTGCCTAACCTAAGCCCCCTCCCCATTTTTGTGTTTAAAACATTATTCCACCAATTTTTTACTAAAATAATCCAATTAATGCAGATTCATTTCATGTTTTAGCACCATTACCTCTCTAAGATTTAATTGTCATGCCAATTACATTAATATCCGTCTACCTGACTCATGTCCCCGTGTACCTGACTCGTGTCCCCTTGCACCTAAATCGAGACATCCATGTCCGCTCGAAACTCAGGCGATACTCAAGTAGTACTTCTTGTGTAGGTGTACCGTTATCACCGTTTCTGCAAAGACCGCGTGTAGGATGGCATAAAAGTCCCATAATAAAACTTGCCCCTGTTTGGGTCATAGACCGTCATGGAGACCTCCATTATACCTCTTTCGAACATGAAGTCCCTCAGCCTCGTTACTGCCAACGTCACGTGCTCGGGGTCTATCGTGTTCCTTTCGTTGACCCTTGTTACCAAGAAGCACAAGTATTTACCCGGAACTTGTGAAACCGATGGAGGAAGCGCAGCCATTCCTCCCAGCCCCGGTCTCTGCCCAAATAGAAACTCCACGTTCTGATACTCTCTCTTGAAGTCGGCCTCTAGTCACGATTTGAAGCTCAGATCTGCCGTTATGCAGATCGCACTTGTCCGGTCTGACAAGATGAATTCGCTGTTCGTGATCAGGATGTTCTCTGAATATTCATTAGATATTTCAAATTTTGTCTTGAAATTTCGCCCTATGGTAGGCTCAGCCTCCTCCTGGTCCAATTCCAGTCCGTTGGTCTCTCTGACTTCCCTGAACTTCTTTATCATCAAATTTTTGGTGTGGGTAAGTCCTACCCCCACTCCACGGACAAAAATATTTATCGACATCCCCGTCGATGATGCCGAGTCTAAATTATCTGGTGGTACCTCGAGCAGCCTGTCGGTTGCTGTCCAACCGAAGAGTGGGTCTTTCGTCTTCACAAGTTTCTCCGCTGAGACATCGACCTGTTGGATACTCTGCTCTTCATCCCCCTTGTTCTTGAGATCACGCATCCATTCCAGTACCCTCAGGTTCGTGTTCTCCCTCCTTTCTATTTCGATCTGCTCCAGATCTGTTTCCTGTTCAGGTATCGAGTAATCCTCCTGCAAGTAGTCTTCACTGTCGTTGATGATTTGCCATTCGTCATCGGCTACCAACTCGCCCACACTTACTAACTCTTCGCTCATCTCATCAGGTTGTATTTTATCTATCAAGAAGTCATCCCCGTACCTGTTGTATCTCATGCCTGTCCGCTTGCGATTGCCAGTCCTTGTTTCTGCTGTCCTCGGAAAGTCTGGTTTCGTCCATTTCGGCACCTCACTCTGCTCTGGATCATTCCAATCTTCTTCCGCAAAGGACCTTGCATCTGAGTCTGCATCTATCTTCTCATTATCATCCATGCTCACGTCTTCGTTGCCATCATTCTTCTCTCTGGTGCCTTTCTCGTTCACTTCGCATGCTGGCTCTACCAATAGGTACTCAAGTCCTTCCATGTTCGGCGGTACACACCAGTCTTCCAGGGATGGGACGTGAGGTTTCAGATTTTAATGGTGCGCTGCACGCCCTGTACTCAAGCGGTAGAACCGTCCCTGCTGATGTACCTCCAATATCATGAACAGTCCTCGCCATTTCTTTTGTAGCTTCTTCGTCCCCTTCGGAGGTATGATATTCTGGAACACCCAGACATATTGTCCCACTGCATACGGTTTCGCTTGAAGTATCTTCTCATCGTAATTCTTCCGCTGCCTCATTTGTGCTTGCGCCGTATTCCTCCTGCAGAGCTCGTTTAGCTCCTGTTGTCTCCTGACCGCTTCTTTCATATAAGCTTGAGGCGACGTCTTTTTCCCTTCGTACTCTGGGTAAAAGAATGTTAGGGGCATCGCTCTTTCCCTGCCTGTCAACATCATGAAGGGACTGATTCCTGTTGTCGAGTGTTGCGTGCTGTTATACGCCCCTACCACTTGCGGCAGATACTTAACCCAGTCCGTCATGTCTCTCGAGCAATACACCCTGAGCATGTTCACCAGCGTTCTATTCTGTCTCTCTACCAGCCCGTTGGTCTGAGTATGGTAGGTTGTGGAGTGTGCTTGAGCAATATGTGACCTCTTCATCAATTCCTTTGTCAAGTCCCCCACAAAGGCTTTCCCGTTGTCCGACTGAAGTGTCATCGGACAACCATGTCGTGATATCCAATGGGACGCTGCTGCCAAATTCGTGAAGTGGTCTATTATGACCAGTATTTGATTATCCCGAGTCTGTCATGCAGATCTTTTGATGGTCTATCTGCACAACTTCGTTAAACTCCGAGCTCTCTACGGACTTGAGTGGAAATTTCATCCTACTTGGGTCTTTCACTTGTAAACACGCCCGGCATGCGTTCACCCACCTTTCACAAGCCTTTCTTAACCCTGGCCAGTCAAACCTGTGTAGTATTCTTTGTTGTACTTTGTCTATCCCCCGATGTCCCATCTGGTCGTGCGATCTGAATAACACTTCTGTCTGGTACAGCTGTGGTAGTATGATGAGGTTGTGCTTTTGTAGTATTTTCTCCTCATCTTTTCTTCTGCAGGCTACCACCCACACCATCAGCTGTGTGATACAATAAATTTTTCTTCTCTTTGTAGAACTGGCTCAAGATTTTGTAACTGTCTTCCTCCAGATCCCCTTTCTCTTTGACTCCTGTCTGAATCAATTTGGAGAGATTGCTCGTCATCTTGTCATTTTTCTGAGCTCGTATCACATATGACAGCCTGTATTTCGCCTTGACGTGTTCCTTCAATGCCATTATTTGACCATTCATTTCTCCGGGACTGTAGATATCATCCTTCAGTTTGACGCAAACTATCCTTCTCAAGATTTTCCTGTCATCACCGGCACCAGGTTTGTTCTGACATTTGAATTGCACGATAGCTCCCTGAACGGTTTCCTTGATACTGCAATTTTCTCAAGTTCTTCACTTCCGCACACCTCTTGCTGATCCAAACTGTCTGTTCCTGAGGAAGGGTCAGTTTGTAGTTCCCTGTCACGGTTCCTCATTTTCTCTTCTGCCAATATCATGCATAGACTATCCTGATCATTGCTGCTCTTCTGTGAGTCTTCATCCCCTTCATCGGACTCCCCGGACAATTTCTCTTCTTCAGCCTCTTCTTCTGATGTGGCCCACTCCCCGGACTCTTGATCCAATCCAAGGTGTTCGGTCCCTTCGTTGAATTTCACCTTCTTCTTTCGAACCATGGTCCGCCTTAGTTTCTCTTCCGGGACTTTCTC
Source organism: Symsagittifera roscoffensis (assembly GCF_963678635.1). Classification (NCBI taxonomy): domain Eukaryota; kingdom Metazoa; phylum Xenacoelomorpha; order Acoela; family Convolutidae; genus Symsagittifera; species Symsagittifera roscoffensis. The sequence continues at coordinate 43,696,977 of NC_087069.1, read as the reverse complement.
TACTAGTGACTGCACGACACCCTTGCCATCGGGGTTGCTTTTCTTTCAACGAGTCCTCGCCATACGCTGCCTCATCTCTTCTCAGTATTGAGACTTCTGGTTCGTCTTTATCATTGGTCTGGACAACGGGTCTATCTTCTGCTAAACTCTCACTTAATCTCCTCAGCTCGTCACCTATCTTCTCATTTCCCGTCTCTACCTGCTTGAGATCGTAACTTTTCGCCTTTAGTGTTTCCCTCACTATTTCTGACTTGAGCATTACTTCCATTGGCATCCCTCCGCTTTTCTTCAAGATTGTTCTCTCTGGCCGCTCTACTGGCAATTCGGGATGATCCTCTATTGATTTACCCTACTTGTCGAGCCATCTCGTGAGTGGTAGGCTGTCAAATGTTTCTTTGTCCATAAAAGAGAAGCGATCTGTGATTTCTGGTTTGTCCGCCTCACTTTGTTCCTGCCTTTCGTAGAATTCCGTCTTCTTACTCAAGCTATGGGCATTTTGATGTTTGTCCCTTGTTCTGTGTTCGATGATCATGCTGTAGCCATCCAAGTGAACTATCCATCTCCCTATGTAGTTCTGATCCATTGAGTACGTTTTCAACCAGCTTAGTGCTCTATGTAGACCCGTAACTTGAATGGCTCGTTACCTAGGTACGCCCTGTATTTCTCAACAAAGGTGACTACCGCAAGCATCTCTGCCTCCGGCGCGCCGTAATTGATTTCTGTATCACTCAAGACTTTGCTCCCGTATGCTATCGGTCTCAAGACTGTCTTCCCGTTCCATTCCTGCTCTTGATGGAGTATGTCCGAGATCGCTACCACTGACGCATACGTATCCAGCACGTACATCCTTTTCTCCGTCGGCATACCTAGCACAGGTGCTTCACACAACTCCTTTTTTATCCTCTGGATTGATTCTTCCGCTGCGTTGTTCCACATGAACTTTTTGCCCTTGTGCCTCATGAGCTGTTGCATCGGGTACACTTTGTCCGCATAGCCCTCAATAAATTCCCTGTAATAGTTTGCGAGACCCAAGAAGCTCATCAGTTGATGTTCCGTTTTCGGTGATTTCAAAGTCAGCATCGCTTCTACTGCGTCTGGGTCTGGTCTGATGCCATGTTTATCCACCATCCTCCCCAGGTACTTAATTGAGTCCTTGAGTATCTCGCTCTTTGATGGCTTGCATTTTAGACCTGCTCTTTTCATGCAAGCGAACACTTCATCTAGTCGCTCGATGTGGTCCACGTAGCACATCACCAGGTTGCCATATTTCTTCGTTACATTTTTCAATGCGTGTGCCATCAATCGTTGAAACGTAGCCGTGGCGTTGCAAAGGCCAAAGGGCATCCCCTTCCATTGAAACAGCCGTAGCTCGCAAGCAAACCCTGTTTTGTCCCTGTCCTGCTTCCTTGATGGACCTGCCAAAAAGCCGAACCTAAATCAAGAGTTGTAAAAAATTTTGCGTCCCCTAATTTTGAGAGGCTCTGATCAATCCTAGGTATGTGATAGGCATCCTTCACCGTGACGGAGTTCAGAAATCGAAAGTCACAAAAAAACCTTAGTTGGTCGCCTTTCTTCTTAGCCATCACTACTCCACACGCCCACGGTGACTTGAATGGTTCTATCATATCATACTCTAGTAGGGTTTCAATTTCCTTTCTAGATGCATCCGATTTGGTAGGGGTCATGCGCCTCGCCCCCTCCCTGTGTGGTACCGCCGATTCTTCAAGCTCTATTTCGTGTTCCACAAAGTTACAACATCCGATGTCTGCTTTATGTTTCGAAAAAACATCCTTGTTCCGATCTAATACGTCCTTGATGGCTTCCATCTGTTCGTCCGTCACCTTGCCCCTCAAGTGCTCTAATTCTGGTAAAACCGATTTATCCCTTCCCAATTCCTCTAGTGTGGGTCTTTCCGGAAAATGCGAACAGCTCGAAAGTCCATCGTCTGTCTCTGACTTAAGCGATTTCACAAGACCTGATGAATATCTTATTTTATTCAATCTTCTCAAGATATAAATTTTGTCACAGTGATTAGGACAATCAAGAACTACATTTTTAAAACATTTTCAACCATTTTATATCGAGTTTTCACAGGTAGAGCGTATCCCAATTCCCTTCCCCTCTGGATTGTGATGGGTATCTCAAGAGTATTCAACAAGACACTGACGCAGAGGCCACTCTTGGTTATCGAGAAGGATCTTCCTAAAATAGCAGCACTTTGACTATTAGGATTTGGGACTATGCATACTTGCTTGTTGTCACTTAGTTCATTGTAATTTTTCATTCGCAAGCTTACCATTGCCGCTTCGTTCGCCTTCAGCCTTACCCTCCTACTCAAGAATACCGGTGCTTTATTCTCATTCGCCATTATTAATTTACCGGTTTAATTACGTACTTCCTTTCCGGCTTCCGAATCCTGAACATCGCATTGCTTAGATCTATTGTAACATCGAAATTCCTGATGAAGTCTCTGCCTAAAATGAATTGTTCAGACTCATCTAGATTCTCCACCACGAAGAAGCTCATCCACAAATTGCGTTCCCCCAAGATTAGAGCTATTATTGGTGTTCTGCCTAGTATCCGCAGCGCCCCCTTGTTTGCTGCCGACAGCCGTATTCTCGAATCTATCAAGTCATCTCTGTTGAAGCCCATTCTGTTCCACGTTTCGATTGGTATGACGCTCAAGACTGCTCCTGTGTCCAATAACCCACGTAATTGAGTCTTCTTTCCGCTTATGTCTAGAACATGCCCAGACACGTCTGCTTCCGTCCCTATATGCATCACGTCTTCTTCCAACCTGGCACAGTGTCCAATCGATCTCACTTTTAGTTCTTCTCTACCCATGTAGATTTGTCCGGCTAGATCTTCATCATATGTTATCATTGTCTTCGTGTAGATGTTTGTCCCATCTATGTTTAGCATCACCTCATGTGGACCATATGCTTAAGTGTACCTATTGTCGACGCGAACTGATTTGCTGCTACCCCTCGTGAGTAGTGCGGTTACAGCTCTAGAAATTGTTTGTGGGCTTACTGTACTCAAGTAATCTGTGTACACATCGATGTGCATTATCGTCTGATCACTCGGTTCACTCAGAATTCTTGTTACTTCGTGACAGCCCACGGTGGTTATCGACATTATCCTCGCTCCAATTTTCGTTTTGCCAAATAGTATTCCCGTCACCATCTTTAGAGGGTTGCAACTACCACCGTTTGTTGCATTTTCTGTGGCCTCCTGCACTGGGATCGTTCTGCAGAGTGTCTCATTCATTTTCTGCTTCTCTATCTACTGCCTCAGTCGTTGCTCGATTTCTTTCGTAGCCAAGTCTTGCTTTACTTTGTTGATCGCTTCTGCGGCAGCCTTCTCGTAGTTAATCTCCAGTGAGTTCCCTTCCTCGGCCTCCATTGCACTTCTGACTTGCGTTACCGCTTTCACCGTCTTTGTTGGTAATTCCCCGCTCGCTGCCTCTGTGTTCTTCAAATCGTTTTCGGCTTGTCTGTTCCTTGTATTCTGCACCGCAGCCAGCGCTAAATTATGTTTGGGATGATTTTGATTCTTCGCAGCCTCCCAAAATAACGGACAGTCTATCCTAAAATGGCCCTCTTGGTTACAGAAAAAACACCTCGCGCCTATTTTGATGATTAAGCCACTATAAAACTCGTGTTCCTCCGTTCGGCTCATGTCTTCCTCATCCGGTGCGTATCCCAAATTTTTCATGCCTTGTTTATATGTCGTGCAATCCGCCACATGGTGATCCGCTGATCCGCAATTTGCGCATGACCTCCGTTTATCCATATCATCTCTCGGCTTGTACCATGACGACCTTTGCTGCTGGCCTCCATTTTGCATATTTCTGCCATCCGAATACGAATACTTTTTTGGTTTCATCAACATGTACTCCCTCGACTTTTGTCTCATCTCTACCGGGGTTGGTGCATTATCTTTCGAAAATATAATATGTTGCCAACATCGTTCTCAAGTCGTCACTCTTTACCCCGTCGATGAACTTCGAAGCGATTCTGAAATTTCTCCTGTTTGTCGATTCTTCCGGATCACTCCTTCTTCTCAGGCTCTCAAGATCATCCAGAAACCTATCGATTGACTCGTCGTCCCTCTGTCTTCTTCTTTCAAATTATCATCATCGCTTGGTGGCCCTTCATCCCTGATCCGAATCGATTCAACAGTATTTCGAATATCTTGTCCGCCGTATCACGTTCCTCCTCCTTCTTCGCCACTACGCATTTCAACGCTGTGCCCTCTAGATTGCTTAGTATTGATGTGCAAGCCTGCCTCTCGTTATTCAATTTGTCTTGTTCTGAGTGTAGTCTCATTACTTCCACCCATGTGTCAATGCATCCATCCGAGTCGTCTTTGAACTCTTTGGGTTTCTTGAAGGTCTTTCTGGATTTACCACCTCCTCTATCATTCGAGTCAGTGTTCCTGGTCGCTAACGCTTCCAGTGTCCTGTTCATCATCTACCAGGGGCTTGCCCATGTCATGGGGTCCGGGGCTATGCTTATGTTCGTGCTTGAGACCTCTGGTGCATTCGTAGTGTTTGATCTTCCACTTTTCTTGATGGTTTTTGACACCCTGCCCCGGTGCTCGCTGCGATCCGCGGTAACGGTGTGGACTCCCGTTTATTCCGTTGCGGTTCTATGAAGTCAACTCTGGTGCCTTGTGGTCTATCCGTTACCAGCTTCTCTTGCGCTGTAGAGTTTCTCAAGAGAGCATCCAGTTTGGACTGTATAGCGCATGAACTTTCTGCTTGGTCTCTGCTCCGTGTTTCCATTCTCGTCTCTAGGTTCCACAACTTTTCGTTTACAGTTTCATACAGTTGTTTCATTTACTGCATGTCCTTCTGGATATGTTTCTTATGCTCTTTGTCAGTAGCTTCCACCTTTTGTGACATCTGCTGTATTTTTTCTTCTGTTGCCCTTGCCAGGTTGAAGCAATTGTCCAGATTCTCGTTTTTATTGTATTGTATCTCCTTTTTCAGCATTTGTCGATCTTCTTCGCTGCACCTCAATTTTTTATCGATTTGCTCCAACTTTGCCATCAAGTCGCCCAGTTCAAGAGAAGTTGTTTTTTCATGGTTCGCTGTTGCCCCTTTTTTGACATGTTCGTCGTCATGTTTGGCCTCTGTTGTTACTGCAGAAACTGTTCCAAATGTTTTGCTTTTCTCGGTCGTTTGTACCACCTCCTCTTTCTCTCTTGGTTTCATTCCGATCATCGGTGCAATCCTCTCTGTGAACGACGTTTTTTTTGCTTGAGAATCCTCTTTTATCGTTTCCCGCGTGTTACTCGTTGTGTCGTCTACAGTATCAATAAGTAAAATTCAATCGTCTTTTCTCTTGTTCTTCTACATTTGGCATTGGTGTTGATTCCGTCGTTTTCTTTTGCACCTCGTCAACACTTTGATCTGGTGTCTCGAGATCAATTTTTATAGTAGGTGCAGTCGGTCCTTCCACGGCGCTTTCTTTCGTCTTGTTCTCTTTTACGCTTCTTGTGTTGACCATGTCCACTGAAAAAAGTTTTTTCATTAATTTTGGATCCGACAATGTTGTTCTCGGCTGCGACGAGCTGTGATTTTTCTTTGATTCCTAAACTCTCTTATCTTCTATCGGTACCCTACTTCGCCTAATCTAAAGTTTGAAGTCTAAAAAATTTTCTCAATTCTCTTAATTAATAAAAAAATAAATTTACTCGAGTCTTAATCTTAAGCTACTTTGTTTGCTCTGACAGGTTCCTGGTGCTTTTTACTCAAGTATTGGTACACCTCGCCCTGCGCTAAAACCCCTTTGTTGTAGTATCGGGACGCTACACACTGTCCCCAGACCTTTCGTTCAAGTGTTGGTACAATTTACACTGTCCCAGGACCCTCTGTCCTAGTGTTGGGACACTTCGCAGTGTCCCAAGACCTTATACCCAAGCGTTGGGACACTTCACCCTGTCCCAAGCCCCTTCTTCCTAGTGTTGGGACACTTCGTTCTGTCCCAGGACCCTTCCACTCAAGTGTTGGGATCTTCGTACTGTCCCAGGACCCTTTAACTCAAGTGTTGCGACACTCCGCACTGTCCCAAGATTGCCTGCTCAAGTATTAAGACTCCTCGTACTGTCCCCAGACCTCTTCGTTCCAGTGTTGGGACAGTCGGATCTCTTTTTCTTCGGTTTTGGGACACTTAGATCACTATCCCCGTTACCACCACTTGAGTCCTAGTGTTAAAAATTCCCCAAAACCCAATCTTACTGATCAAAATTTTTACCTAATGGCCCCCTTATAATTACCTCCCTTTACTAATCCAATGCAAGTCGAAATGCGACTTGTTAGCAAGTGTCTGGTGATCACCTGTTCTTCAAAAACCAATAAAATTAGTCCCAAAAAAATTTAAGCGATAAAAATTCAAGGAAAAACAAAAGGATGAACCTACCTAAAATTCAAAGGTGACCAATGTCGTCCGTTTGTAAAAAAAAATGTTGGAACTTGATTATCACGCGTTTTCTTCCCCCCAACCAATGATCTTATGGGGTATTCTCCTTCCGGGTTTTAAACACTTTTTATTTTCGATCCCCCACCCAATCCTACAAGGTCACCTACCTTAGTCCGATCTTAAATTTGGATATCCTCGCGTTGCAATTCTTGTTCTGGGTCTAGAGATGAGACTTTCCAGACTCTGGCACTACTAATGTAATTATAATCGATGATATCGGTTATAGTTACTATAATGTTTCCCCCTTTTTAGAGTTTGCAACAGCCAACCTCTAACCTAACCAGCCCCCCTTCTAACCTCCCCCCTATTTAGCCCCCCTGAAATTTACCTTAAGTGCAATGGGTGCTAAACTTCTTGAGAGAAAACCGTAGAACCTGTTTCCAAGCTCTGCTGAAGTAAAAACGTATCCTCAAAACAGTGGGTATCCGCTTGTCCAATTTTACACTTATTTCCTATAAGGTAATGTGGATTCTAGCGATACCCGATTGACCAAACAGAACACCTCAGTGAGTCCTTCTCTGTTTGTTCTGGTTCCGTGCTGGTTGTCTCCTTGGCGTGTCCAGCACCACTCTCCAGCACCACTTTCCCACTTGGCTGGTCACCTGTTCCAGTCAAGTCTCCTAGTGGTCCGTCAATTGACCAAACAGAACACCCCTGTGTGCCCTTCTCTGTTTGTTCCGTGCTGGGTGTCTCTTTGGCGTTTCCAGCACTTCTCGGGTCCCCTTCCTGAGAACCACTTCCCCACCTGGCTGGTCACCTGTTCCAGTCAAGTCTCCTAGTGGTCTGGTGAAGTTGCAAGCTACCTGAAAACCCCTAACAACGCCCCACAATTGGGCACCTGTATAAAGTTGCTAATTTGATCGAAACGAACGGCCTTATTGAAAAACAGTATGGGTATACTATTTTAAATAAAATAAAGGTTTGATCCACCCAGTCTAGAAGTCAAAGCCACTGTCCTTTTTATGTTTCATGGTTTTTTGTTCCTTTTTCTATTCTTTTTTGGTTTTTTGTTTTGCTTTTTATCTTATACTCGTTTTTTTTTGTCCCCCTAGTTACCCCCCCCCCCTACTCGGTTTGCTAGGCCTCATTCGGAGAGCGTACCAGGAAATTTTCTCAAGTTTTCTTGAAAAGCTATTACGGTACAACCGGAAGGCTTACACATTCCCGCTGAACCGTACCACCGGTATTCTAGAATGGGTATGTAGCCCGGAGCAGTGTCAAGTGGGTTTGATCCCGTAGTCTTGATGTCGTAAGATCACCCAGGAGCGCCATAAAACACTATGTAACAGTCACATACTGAAGTCACATAAAAGGCTAAAGAAAAATAGGCCCTATAACTATTGGCTCAAGAGTCAGGGACACTATCTCTTGTGTTTTTCTACCTCAAACGGTCGGAGCCAATTCGGTTCACTTGCGACATGAGACTAAAACCTTTGTTACAGCTTAAAGGCCACCACCAAAATACCTCCCCACTCTAGAAATTAAGAACGTCCCCATAATTAGTTCTCAAAATACCGAAAACACGCGAACGCTGTTAAGAACAGGGTCGGAACAATCCGTATAGTTACTTTTTGTTAGACAGTGGAACTTTGATCCATTTCAGATGGATCAACCTAAAACTCGCCTTACCTCAACATATTACTATAAAACACACTCAAGAAATTTAAATTGGGTACTCACATGCCGGCGCACTCTAGAATTTGTGTAACTAAATCAATAAATAACTCCAGAATAACTAAGGAATTAAGTTTTTACTCGAGGAGTTTTGGATTAACAAAACCCAGCTTGAGAAATGAGCTTCAACTTGAAAAATAAGTTTTTGGGGCTGGGCCATTGGGAGACTTCGATTGTCTACCTTTCCACCGAATGTTCACTCTGGTCCACTTCTAATTCGTTTTTAGGTTGTTGTAATCACTCTGCCTTCTGTTTCAAACAAGACAGCTCTACTCTCTTGTATTTCTATGTCTGGAAAATGCAAATAGCAATTTCCCGCTGCTTTTTTTGACCACTTTCCCGCGATTGTAAATTGGTTCTTCTGATGTTACTTTTTTTGCATATTCAGTTGTCGCGAGAAACTTGAGCATGACATGTCCAATTCGAACTTTTGAAAAATTTCATTTCACCCCAAAATCATCTTCCTTGTGTTGCTCAAGGTCAAACTTCCAAATATGACCGACTGGCACATTATTGCTCGGGCTGGTCGTGCTTGTGGAAACCACGGATGGGTTCTCATCGCCCTTAAGAACAGCTTTCTAAGAAACTACTCTATTCTTTCTTACAATGCAGACTATTGCATTGGTTTATCAATTTATTCCGTATATCGTAATCATGTCTTTCTTCTTGTTTACATTCCCCCTGATACGTATGCATACATAATACCTATCAATTCTCTAGTTGAATGCATTTGTTATTTAAATACTGAATTAGCATCTTTATCTTCCTCATACACACTCATGGGTGATTTCAATTTGCCCGAGTTCTGCTGGACATCTATTTCTGGTCGTTCGGTTTACTCTAATTTGTTTCTTTCAACTATCTTGGAACTCGACTTATTACCCCTTGTTTATGAACCAACTCATCGATCCGGTAACACCCAGGACCTGATATTTCCATTCCATACTGAAATATTAACAGTTTTCCTTGAAAATAAATTGTATTCAGACCACTTTCTCGTGTTTGCTTTCTTTACAATACCAAAATTAACACTGAGCACCTCTGGGCAAAATTTAAGCTCTCAATTTCCGAAAGCCTGATTCTCTTGATCAGTTTTCAATGAAATTATCAGCCCATGCTTTGTTAATCTTATTTCTACTCAAAACTCGAGTTTTGGCTCATTAAGTATCGAAGATTATGTACTTGACTGGTATTCTGAAATTATGGCAGTAAAAAACTCTGCGTGTTGTAAAAAGACCAAAAGGCGGCAACAACCTCCTTATTTATATTCATCCCACGCTGCTCATCTTCTTAACAAACACCGAACGGCTTCAAGACTTAATAATAACAATCTACGTCTGTCTCATTGCAATACGATATTGATCAATCAATTGAACTCAATAAAACATGCTTATTTGAATTGTTATCTTCAAATTCGACTGGCGAAAGATTTAAATATCTGCGCTCATTTACTAGAACACGACTACTAAATCAAATGCAGTAGAAACACAAAAAAGCTACCATTTATTCGGAAATAGCCAATCTTATGAATGATTACTTCTGTTCTGTGTTGCTACCAAGATGGAATTCTGCTCTATATGCACATGACAACCCTTCAATTTAGTTAAACGTGCTTCAAATAAGTGTTTTTCAAGTTGAAACGTCACTTGCGTCAGCTTCAACTACATATTTAACCAATGACAACCTTCCAACTTTTAGTTCTTGGCAACTGCAGCAATCTTATCGCGCCACTTGTCGTTCAGCTTTTTGTTAAGGTCTCAAATACCCAAAAATGGTCTAAATTTTGGAAATGTGCTTACATAACACCCATCTTAAAAACTAACAATCCAGAAAATGTTGAAAATTACCTCCCTATCAGCATCTTACCTCAATTATCGCTTATTCTGGAGAGAATGATTTTTATTTTTATATATCCGCAAGTGAGACCAAACATTACTTCCGTTCAGCATGGTTTCATGACCAAGCGATCAACCATTACCCAATTTCTTGAATATCTTGACAAAAATTTTTCAAAAAATGAGACGAATCTTGAAAGTCATTCAGTATACATCGATTTTTGCAAAGCTTTTGATACCCCATCATATTCTACTAAGCAAACTGGTTAAGTTTGGGTTTGATTACGCGTTTCTTAGCTTTTCTCTTCGTATCTGAGTGATCGCACTCAAATTGTAATGGTTGAAAATACATCTTCTTCGATAGGTTTCGCACTCCACTCCCTCGCCTTGGAGACTTCGATTGTCTACCTTTCCACCGAATGTTCACTCTGGTCCACTTCTAATTCGTTTTTTCGTTGTTCGTAATCACTCTGCCTTCTGTTTCAAACAAGACAGCTCTACTCTCGTGTATTTTTATGTCTGGAAATTGCGAATAGCAATTTCCCGCTGCTTTTTTTGACCACTTTCCCGCGATTCTAAATCGGTTCTTCTGATGTTATTATTTTTGCATATTCAGATGTCGCGAGAAACTTGAGCATGACATGCCAATTCGAACTTTTGAAAAATTTCATTTCACCCCAAAATCATGTTCCTTGTGTTGCTCAAGATCAAACTTCCAAATATGACCGACTGGCACATTATTGCTCGGGCTGATCGTGCTTGTGGAAACCACGGAGGGGTTCTCATCGCCCCTAAGAACAGCTTTGCCAGAAACTATCTGTGGTTTATCAATTTATTCCGTATATCGTAATCATGTCTTTCTTTTTGTTTACATTCCCTCTGATACATCTGCATACAGTATACCTATCGATTCTCTAGTTGAATGCATTCCCTATTTAAATACTGAATTAGCATCTTTAACATGCTCATACACACTCATGGGTGACTTCAATTTGCCCGAGATCTGCTGGACATCTATTTTTGGTCGTTCGGTTTACTCTAATTTGTTTCTTTCAACTATCGAGGAACTCGACTTATAACCCCTTATTTATGAACCAACTATGAAAAAGAGCGCTCCGAGTTGTAACGATTGTGCAGCTACAATCGTTAGAGAGCAATTCCCGAAGATCAGGAGTGCTAACGGGAGAATTTGCTAGCCTTCCTCAATGGGAAGAAAACAACTCTTCGTCCGGATTCAAGAATTCGGAAAAATACCGTTCAAGGACTCTAAACATTTATTTTAACAATTTGTAACTTCCCGGAATAACCTGAATTGATTTAACTTAACTTCCAGTTCATTTTCAGAGAATGAGAAGCTAGGAGTTGACGGAAAGGGTTGATCCATCTCCGATTGACATGATGATTTATCTACTGAAAAAAAAAAACAATGAGAATATAGTAAATGACGAGGTAGCCCTGTTTTTAGGTGCGACCTCATGGTCTGGGGATACTGAGCTCAATATTTTGAAGATAACTAAGTTAGTTTGTGCGGTTTGGCCGATAGCCATTAAGTTGTAACGACTACGTCGACCCGATTTTAGTGAACCACACTTCGAACTGGCTTGTTAGAGACGGATAAAACCATCTGAAAGTGTAATCGCTAGTCAGTCGTTTTATAAGCTAGCTTTTTTCCCGACGGTATGTACTTCCGGGCGAATGTTACATATATAATTTTTTAGGGCGCTACTGGGTGTTATACTTTTAACATCATGATCGGAGGTCACCCGTCAGCGAAAGCACTCCGTGCCGAGCAGACGCTCTAAATAAAGCCCATAAACAAAAGTCGGAAGGGTGGTTCGTAACGCGGAAGCCTTCCGGTTTCCCTGATTTAGCTTTTTAACATAGTTAAGAACGAAACTTCACGTATCGGTAAGGGTGGGGGATCGACCATCCGGTCGTTCCCTGAGCAATATATGACCAAAAACAATTACGGATATACAAAAAAAACAAACATGAAGTAGTATAGTATCTAAGAATAAATCAATAAAAATAAAAACTACCGAATAAAAAATCAAAAACAGTTTAAAAAAATCATTAGAAATCATCCATCAGACGAGATGTGATCCGACCTTCCCGTTTGTTGTTGTTAGAAATATAATTTTTTACAGGCATTCATATCAAACCCGATCGTTACGATCGGAACTGTAGTATTTTCCTGTGCCTGTTTTGCAGGGTTGTTTGAGTAGTTAAGCATGTGAATTAAATTTGAGCTCAATCCGAAAGGATCAAGGGATGGAAGAGAAGACTGATCCGGCAAGCAGTACAAGGAGCAGCAGAAAGGATCTTAGGGACAACAATAATTTACTGTTGTGTATCGTTACTAAGTTTTGCATCTTTTTTGTTAGCGAAAACATGATATCAATCTATGGGGGGCTCGACAGTGACTGCACTGTAGCGACCCTCAACCGAGTTGCCATTTTCCGAGTTAAGCACCTTAGTTCGGATATTGAATGGACCGGAGGGGTATAACACTAAAAGTCCTACATTTTAGACTACCTTAATAATAATCTTATACCGTTTTTCAATCAAATAAACAGCAAATAGACCGGTTTTTAGGGTCAAAATAAACATATTTTGATCCTACCACATTAAGCGGTTTTGAAATTTCCTTATTTTTCGAAGCGGAAAACAGTGCTAAGCTAATAAGTTACCTCGTAATTTGACGAACATAACTAGAAAAACCAGGAACCGGTTGATTTTAGTGCGGACGTTGTTAGAACCAATTGGGTACCGAAATCCAATTTTTGTTGATTTTGGAAAAACTAAACGCCGTAAAATGTGAAAAATTTTGGGAATTTTTGAGTTATCGTGATAAAATTTGTTGATCGGTCAACATAAATTAGTGACTGGACAGTTTTAAGAATGCGTTTGCCAACAACCTTGCTTTTTCAGCGTAATCGAACAAAACTACTTTGATTTAGTGGATTCATCAACCCTGAGGGATCCAAATAGTGTTGTTTTTGGGCAAGTTTTTTCAGCTGATACGTTTTTGATGGCTTTTTTTTTGCAAGAAACTAAAAGATAAAAGGCCCTCTGAGCTCGGCTTAACAATTTTTAGCTCATTAGGGCAAGAAATGCACAAAAAAAAGGTGGAAACCATAAGTTTGAAATTTTTTGATTTGGACCAAAGACGTTTTGCTCAATAACACAAGAACAACCGGACCGACCCAGTTTACTTTACTACTTTTTGATCGGAAATAACAAACTTAAACATTTTTTAGTGCGGCACTAAACAGGGGAAACTCTTTCGTTAGAAACCAGTTCAAATAAATTGCCAGAGGCCAATCGCATCGCACATACACTTTTTTTCTCTTTCGTCTTCAAGTTTAATAAAGTTTTTTAAATCATTTTTTTTATTGTTCTAAATTGGTAGTGAGTTCATCAAAATCTTTTAAACATCTTGCTATCATCTGACTGTGCTAGCATTTTATCTAACAACCAATAATTCATTTCTGTGCAGAAATTGGAGATAATCTGAATTGGGATGAATTATTCAGATTCGTGGTCACTGGTTAGTTAAAACGTTAGAACATGATTGTGTTGTAATATTGTATTTGGTTGTCAGACAATAAATACAATAGCAAGCGAATCCAGTTAGTAAGCAACGACTAGTAACAGGATACGATGAGTCTAGACAGTACTAGGATACCTAAGCTCGGAGCTAGCTCCAGGAAATTTAACGAAAAAAAAACAAAAGAATACAATGAAAGATCTTATTGTGGAAAAAAATAACGAGGCTCGGAATAACAAGGGGAAGATAGTTTCAGGCAAAAGGGTTGAAACAAGGAGACAAAAGGTCTCGGAAGACAAACAAACGACTTTGGAAGTAGAGATACATCGGAATCCTGCTCAGGGCGAGGATCCAACGGGACGTGGAACCGAAGGAAACGGAACCTTCGATTAACGAGTGAATCTACTCCCGTAGAACAGGGACAGGCTTTTGCTCAGTCGACCGGGACTCTTGATCTAAAAAAAAATGTCGGAACCGTCCGACATTTCGATTTAAAAACCAGCAGTAGAAGGCTCACCTACTGACGATTCAATGATGCAAGGGTTGTCAGGGACGGCTGAAGCGTCTTCCTCGTTTTCAGAACGAACCAAGAACCTTTTGGAAAATTTAGTTGCGTTTTCAATGGGAATGGAAGCTGGTGCTGAGATGATAAGTGAAGAAATTAAAGACTTTGGATCTCAATTGAGCTTCACCCATGAAGACGCAGCACCTGTCAACGTGGATTATGGCTCTTTGGATCAGTTTCGTGCAGTCAGAACGATAAATACGGCTACGAATGGAACGCACCATTCATAAAGAGGGCTAATTCGGACCCGCAAACAGGTCAAAAAATCAGAGACCACACTGAGGAAATTGGAAGCGTAGTATGAAGGACCTTCGAGACAGAGAGGAGCGGCGCGAGTATCAACCAGCACTTAATTGCCTGTCAAGAATAAGGTGACGCCACTAATATAGACTCCATTTGTGGCCAACGGAGCATCAATGGAAGAGGCCCTGACCAGAATTATGGATAGCATGGATGAACAAAATGAACAGATTTTGATCCGAATGAGTGAACAAGAGACAGCAGTTCGCTTTGAGGGAGAAAGCCTGCTGGAAGAGATAAATCGCAATAGACAGGAGGTCAGTCAAAGCGATGAGTACTTGGCCAAAAATTTGTCACGAATGACGCTGGAGGCCAAGCAAAGAGAGCAGCAATTGAGAGGCGACATGAAGCGAATTGGGAGTCAAAAGGGGCAGACACTTGGGGCTCTCAATACTAGGATAGACACTATGATGGAAAGATGCACTCAGGCTAAATTGGACTGATTGAATGGTCTCCCGAGAAATAGGAGCAGATCTAGAAATAGAAGAGCACACTCGAGGGAGGCATGCAGAGAGCCGAGAATGTATTTCAATGAGCACTCAAACAGAGGAAGGACGTGTGGGTCAACGGGAGGAAGAGAGAATCCACCGAGAGGTGCCACAGGGGGCTCTACTGGTAGTGGGCCAGTCACGAACGAACTCTGACAAGATGGATGTTCCAGAGCCTCAAACAACGGACACGAACGATCAGACGGGATATTCTCGGTATGCAAAAGCAATGGCCACAGCGTTCGAACTTCTGAACAGATCCATGGAGACGTCCCTCAAGATTGTTCAGGTTTAATGAGCGCAACGAAAAATCTAAAAGGGTGTTCAAAAAACCGAGGTGTTACAAGGATGATTCCGACGGTTATATAGATACCATGGATTACCGTTTTTCTTGCCATTCTCTTACCATCACTCAAACTATGAAACCTTGCCAATTCTATTCCATATCTTAATTCATTGGGAAAACCTATTCCCTATCTTAATGAAATCTTAAGTGCCTACAATGTATTTTTAATCCTTACTCAGAGAGAATTCTATACACTATCCTAAAACATAGTAAGATCGGACTCTTTCTGAAACTTACCATCTTCTGAAACTTACCATCTTACGATCTGAAACTATGAAACCTACCTTATTACACTGGAAAAACTATTCTCATGTAATACACAAATAATAATAACCCATTAGGTAACGCGCGCCGACATTTTTGAGAAAAAACTAAACATTTCCACGCAATATTCAAAAAAAACACAGTTTTTCTCATTATTCTTTTACCATCACTCAAACTATGAAACCTTATTAATTATATTCCATATCTTAATACATTGGGAAATAAATTCCCTATGTTAATACATAGAGTGAGGACCGGACACTCTTTAGCCTATGTTAATACATGAAGGTCTTCTCCCCCCCCCCGCTGAATTAATCCAACACTAAGAGTCATCAATTTTTACATACTTTTAAATATAAAAGAAAACGGATACGAATGCGCGCCTTAGAGAGCCGAATAAAACTCAAAAAATTGACCAGATATACTTGAGGAAGTAGATAATAAATTCATCAGCCCAATCGTGATGACAGTGAAAAAAATCAAACGGTAAAACTATCACTGGATAATCGAAAAGATCAAAAAATGTATACACAACAACAGTTATCAAATGTAAATGTTCAATATTTAACTAAATTTAGTCATACAAATCATAAAAACCTACCACAACGAACAAACACTAACTTCTACTCTATTTTCTATCCTATGCATACTCACAAAAATTTTTGGATCAGATAACCAGCATTTTCAGTCTTGTCGGAGGAAATGCTATAGGAACGAATTAATTCAAAACTGGGCTTCACGGACTAACGGATACGCTAGTGAAACTCCAAAAACCATTAGATCGAACACTCACAATTGGCATAGAAGAATATGCGTATCTAGAAGACATGCTCATTGTGACAAAAATTTCAACAGATTAACACAAGAGACGCCCAAAACAGTCTTACTGAAAATAGATGAAGACAATCTGTCTATATCATTTATTAAAAACAATAAGCATGAAGAAAAGATTAGTGGCTAAAATATAGTATCAATATTCACTGAACTAAACAATTGAAGCAAAAATTAGGGGCAAAACAAACTAACTCCATTTATAAAATTTAAGCCAAAAACTTTTAGGGGTCAATTCATCACCTAACATGACACATTCCACATCTAAATCAGACCACAGTAGCCTTAAAATCACTTCTAAAATACAATTTAAGTTAAACAGTAAAATAAATTTGATGTCGAAAATACCAGAAAAAAAAGCATTCTGATCAAAACTTGGAATCTTGCATGGTCTATGATGCATCAACTGCGGACTCGGAGCAGCACTAGAACAGTTAATCGAAGGGACTGGGTTGCAATTGCTTACGCTTTTGTGAGATTTTGAACTCGTTAAAAAAACAATATTCAGTAAATGAACAAGAGTTATAACGGTAGTCTGGATTAGAGAACATTTCAAATACTATTTGTGCGGGAAACTTTTTTTACCATCATCATAGAAAACCAAGCTTTGACCAGCACATTAAACGCTAGAGAAGAATCAAAGTGGGCTTACAAGTTGGATTGACCGACTAGTTTTTTTCACGAAGTGACATCAAAGGCTTAGCAGGAACAAAGATGGGACAAAATGACGATATTTCTAAAAATCTGGTTAGAAGACCCTACCCCCTTTTAGTACGACAAAGAATTTGTGGTGGCCTCAATCATCTCCTTGCTTTCCAATCTGGAGATGATTGACAATCCAAATCTAAGCAGCTTAGCCAATGAGAAACGAGCAACGTATCAGCTGATCAGAGAGGGTGCGAAAAAAATTTAACGAACCAATTCAGACATTCCGATTAATCACAATGCGGCTAAGCAAAACAAAATATAAACCATCATTTGCTCATTTAACCATACGTAAGCCGACTGACAGGAAAAAGAAATCTCAGATATCAAGACAAAACTACTCTCAAAGCTTGAAATTGATCGACTACAAAAAAAAGTGCAAAGAAGGAATGACTAAAAAGCATTTAACAGGGGCTTTATCTCAGACAGTAAAAAAAGTGGCAATCGAAATTCCCAGCGAAAAACCCCGGATGGACTTTCAAAAATTATCTGAATGGAAGACTCTGACTGACCGAGAAGAAAGGCTGTCTAGCCCAGGACGGCACAGATGAACAACAACTTCCACATGCGAACGCTGGACATCTTCAACTCTACAACAACTGCAACAAACACACCCAAGATGGACAATCCGGAAAAAAATCCAGACGTATATTTGAATAAAAATGGTGTCGCATGTGTGTCGCATCTGTTCCATCCTTCCCAAAAACAGTTTTCACTTAAAATACATCAAATTACCAAACCTGAGCAACAATTGAATAACAATAAGTGGAAATTACGATGACGATCGTACAAGCTGGAAAGCTGATGACTAACTTACGGGAATTTGCCACAAAAACAAAAGACGACAAAAATGGAGTTTTGGGGAAAAGATAACTAGTTCATTAACACACAGAAACTGAAGAAGACACGTCATTGTATAGAGAGCCATTGTATAGAGATTATTTGAAATGCTCATACGGGTTTCACTGTCGAAAATACAAAACAAATTGCACGTCAGGACAGACTGATTATTGACCGAGAAAAGGGTTGATCTCCCCACACAATTGATACAGACAGTGCTTGAAAGCAACCACCGAACGCTCCCTGAGTCCGCTCCAGTGCTTGATCTCTACGATCATATGGTTCCCGCACATCCATAGGTCCATCGTGCAAACTCTGAAATCGCTTATGGCGATAAACAAATGGTTAAAAACTTTAACCACTGAGATACTATCTAACACCACAGCAGATGTGGTCTGAAACTTATGCAAAGATACATTAGAAAAAAACGGAGTACCAACAAAGTAAGATGCGACTCAGCACAAGCATTCAGAGGTAAAAAAGTTTTGAAAATGCTGCAAAGCAAACAGCATAACCCTGTTATTATCCGGTCTATAGCATAGGTTTTTAGGGGTATTCGAACGATTGATTCAAACACAGAAAAGCTGAATAGGAGTTCTGATGACCGATCCAAATATTACACAACTCAAAGTAGCATCTGGCGTAGCCAAAATTATAAAAACAATAAGGATAACTCCACATAGAGAAAAAAAAAATACTTTTTGAGGCCACATGAGAAGAAAACAAACACATCACTTTAAACATAGCAACAGCTAGTTCACCAATCAAATTAAATTAGGAGAGTGCAAAACACGCGTGTTTAGATTTGAAAAAAACTAGATGCACCCGCCACTACAGGCAGAAGTCATGCACGACCTATCGAAGGATACAAAGACAGCTAGAGAAACAGATCAAAAAAGCATAGCAAAAGTTAGCACGGAAAACAACATGCTGAGCCACATAAATATAAGATCCAAAAAAAATTCGAACAAAAATACAAAAAAATAGACGGGAAAATCTCACAAACACACTACACACGCCTGGGTACAAACGTTGTGCAGATAACCTTGTTTTATTAGGACCCAACAAAACTGCATTCGGCAATGCAGACCATGTTGATTAAGTGACTTGACTGTAGTGCATAGAAAGTCCCAATAAGAATAGGGTGCGTTTTTCATATATTGAAACCCCTTGACATCCATTGTTCAAAGAAGACGAAAAGGCAGGGCTACCGAAGCGGTTCACAAGCGAGGAGCAATAAGATGTTCAACTTAACC
>NC_087069.1:43631464-43677635 GCF_963678635.1 Symsagittifera roscoffensis | reverse complement strand
TCACCACCCTTCTAGTGATCGGACACCTCAACAGGGCATCTGCCCCCTTCGCCCGCAACATGGCCACCTTCATCAACCCCTCCCCCTCCTCATCGTCTGCAGTGGGCGTCCCAGCCGACTACGCGGACACCCGAATGTTGGTCCTAGGAGTGCACACATTCCTCAAGCAGTTCCACAATCAGGCTAGTATCTTTCGACATCATACTTCTGGTTATTGGGGATTTTAGACGGAAATTAGGCATGTTTTGAAAAAAAGGTCTTCTTAGGCTTCTACTTTCTCTCTCTCTATCTATCTGTTTCTCTATATCTCACTACGATATCTCTCACTCTCTCTCCCTCTTCTCTCTCTCTCTCTCTCTCTCTCTCTCTCTCTTTCTCTATCTATCTATCTATGTTTGTCTTTCTTAGACGATCCTTCATTGTTGGTCCCTATTTGTTAGTCTGGTCTAAAACGACTGAATCTATGCGACCATTTTTGCTTGGGCGCGATGTGATACTCTTCTTTTCACAGGTGCTCCTAGAGGTTTTCTCGTACATGGGCTCATATCTGACGTCATCGGTGTCTCGCTTGCCCTCTGGTGACCCCTCGAAGCCCCTCTCCGAACTTCCTTCTGACCTGTCCCACACTCAAAAAAAAGTTAAGGTAAATTTACCTTAAAAAACACCTGAAAACACCTTAACAATTAAGGTAAATTTGCACTACCTTAAGTACACCTTAACTTACCTTAAAAATTAAAATTAAAATTAAAGTTACCTTAAAATTAAGGTTAAGTTAAGGTAAATTACCTTAATTCAGTTTAAGTAAATTTTACCTTAACAATTTTTTAAGGTAAAATTAAGGTAATGTTAGGGTAAATTTTACCTTAATTGCTTTTTACCTTAACTTATTTAGGGTAATTTTACCTTAACATTTTTTTGAGTGCAGGTGCTGCACTTCATGCGCCAGCTGGCTCTCATCTCCGACTCCATCGACACTCTCTTGTCCAACTACATCCCCGCTCATATCTTGGAACTTCCTTTACACATGTGAAGCATATGTCCTCCATCTATCTTATCATAGATTAGAAAGTTATAGTTTCATAACTGAATATATTTAATAAACTACATTTTATATCTATCTCAATAATTTATATTCATATAAACTGTTTCGCAGCAATTCTCAGTTTGTATGACTAGTTCTTTTCTCTTCAAGTTGATCCAAACTAAAAACTAACTAAACAAGACTGCTTTTATCAGGGCGAAGCCCTGAAAGTTCCGACTGCCTTTTAAGGTCTATGGAGCATTAATAAGATGAAAACGTTTAATGTAATAAAAAACTTTTTTTAAAAAAAAATTTGAGATTTTATGTAAAAACATCCCCCCACACGTCATATTAAGGACAAAGTGATAGATTTTGCGCCTATTAACAAATCAATTATGGCATATAAGCTTCCTTGAACCAATTTGGAACGATTTCTAAGACGGATTAAATCTCGCTTACGCGTTAATAGCGCGAAATTTATCGCGCGTAAAATATCCCAAATTGGCCAAAATGGCAATCTTTAAACCCCCATAACTTTACGAAAAATGATCACAGGTGAAATATCTTTTCAAACTCAAGCTCAAGACAACAATAGCTTTCGAATGATATCAAAAAAATTCCGTCAAAAACGGCTAGTTAAAAAGTCGAAATTTGTCTGAAGAAAAAAAAACGGTTGGGTAAGACAGTGCCGAAAACAAAAATTTGTTAAAGAGTGCCGAAAATTTGTTAAAGAGTGCAGAAACTGACTTATTTGTCGTGAACTAATTGAGAAAAGAAAAGAAAGTTTTGTTTGCTCATCGATTTTGGCGCCAAAATTGAGTCTGAACAAATTTATTTGTCGTGAACTAATTGAGAAAAGAAAAGAAAGTTTTGTTTGCTCATCGATTTTGGCGCCAAAATTGAGTCTGAACAAGTTTCAAGTGTCATTAGTAATTTTCCCGCCAAAAGCTAGCCTCTTAAATTGCGTTCCAATATTTCCCGCCTTTTTCGGCACTCTCTAACTTCGGCACTGTCTAACGCCCCCAAAAAAACCCACCCCGAGCACAAATATTCCGTTACTTTGTATCGAAAGTCGGAACAATTAGCCTGGTTGTCTGCTATCTAAGCATGCATTTGTGTTAGTTAAAATTGTTAAGTTAGCTATTATGAAGTTTATTTGTTTTTGAAGTTTCGTAAGTGATCCATTATGAATTCCAGTTTCTATTTCTCTCGAGTTTCTAAATTTTGCTGTCGTGTTCTCAACTTCTCTCAAAACTTGACGCCAGTCGTTCTCGAAATTTCCGGCATTGATGAAGGTATTTCGTTTGCTCATGGATGGAGGTTCGGGGTACTGGTTGCATTCTAGTTTCGTGGCCAGCTGTGGAGCAGTGTACTATTTTGCGTATCGTTTCAATGACCTGAATCAAGTTGTTTGTATTTGATTCAGTGTGTCATTTTACACTGCAGATTCATTCTTTTCACAGGGGAGTCTGTTTCCGCTGTAGATCCCGACAGCCAGTAGAATCAAGATGGAAATGAAGAATCCAGCCAAGATTCCAATCACGCTGGGATCAAATGTGAAGCCCCCGTGTACCTGTAATATAATGTTATGTTCGGACTTTTTATTATCTATGAACAATAAAATATGACTCGTGGCATATCACAACATAGTATACCAGCTGGTATTCACTAATTCACTTTGTTTTTGAACTGCCAGACTACCCCGAAGGGTTGATAATAAGAGGACTAATATTGCTCGCATTACTCTTCTTCTGTTCATTTTTGGAAATAATGTTTTTAGCAGTAGTGACCAAAAGAATTGATATTTTGGAAACTTGATTGTTTCTGCCTTTTCCAACTAAGCGCAAATCAAACATTTGTAGCCTGAGATTCTAGTTTTTTGATACAAATTTTAGGTTTCATAGCTTGAATGAAGCACAAATACTGCACAAAATAATGGGGGTAGGGGCAGTCAAAGCACCCTTAGGTATGCCCAGACAACAGGTCAAACTCAGTTTTTTCAAGTTTGAATCTATAATGCATAAGCAGCATGATGAATCTACCTCGTTCGAAATCCTTCTCAATCATGGAAGCTAAATTCTTTTACTCTTTGCTAATTATACGTGAATAGTGTGGTGTAAATCACGAGGCTGTATTAATTAGGCGAAAACTACATTAGGCGAAAATAAAAATGATAAATTTAGGTAAAAATTTTGATAACAAAAGTATATATTTTATCAAAAATCCCCCTAATTTTCCATACATTGACAGGAAGCGGTTAAAGACTACGAAGCCGTTTGTCATTTCAAGGTAGCGGGTGAGATATATTCGTAAATAGTCCTACCCTCTGTTGGTACACATTGGTATATTTTGTATGTAAAAATGGAATAACATAAGTAATCACTTAAAATTTTCTGCTAAAATGTACACATTTTTAATCAAAATTTTCGCCTAATTTTGACACTCATTTTCGCCCAAAATAGTTTTCACCGAAAATAGCCGCACCCGTAAATCACGTATCAAAACGAAATCGCGGTTTCTCAACGTTTGAAAACAAACAATATGATATTGTGCTTTTGCGTGCTTGCGTGCGTTTTTAAGCAATAAAACAGTTTACTGTATTACAGATTGACTATTATACAAACTACAAACCGTGTAACCTACATTAAAAAAACAGTTTCTGCTGATTCGAACTAACACAGCATGTATTGATCTCCAGATTAGTTTAAATTTTTCCATCAATCGGTCCCTCCATGAGAATACCCCATTCAAAGTATAAATGCCGCCCGCACCGAGCGCCCTTGGATTCTAATCGATTATAATGGATTCCCGAAACAAAAATAATCGATTATAATCCATTACGGATGTAAAATTCAGACCAGGAAATCGATTATATAGCCATTATAATCGATTATTTTGAACAAATATAATCCATTATAATCCATTGTAATCGATTATAATCCATTATTTTTGTCACTGAAATCGATTTTTTTTTGCCAAGATAATCCGTTATAATCGATTATTTTTGTAGTGAAAATCCATTATAATCAATTATAATTGATTATAATCCATTTCATTTTTAGAACTAAATTCGATTATTTTTGCAAAATTTTTCAAACTTTGCGAGAAGTTTGCAGAATTTATGCCCTGTCTTTTACTAAATGCCATGTCTCAACTTCGTCCCCTCGCCCCTCAAGCTTTTAACCCCCCCCCCCCCCCCCCCTCCCTAAATAATTTTTTTTCTTAAATGTAACACTTTATGAAACATAACACGTAGCAACTACACTAAACAGGAAATGAGATAATTTTGAACAAAATTGTAAATTTCAAGAATAACCCCTCGAAAAAATCCATTATAATCGATTATAATCGATTATAATGGATTTTATTGGGATAAAAAATTTTAAGATTATAATCCATTTTTAATGGATTATAATCGATTATTATGTCATTTTATAGATGCTGACCATATTATGACAATATAATCGATTATGATCCATGGGCGCTCGGTGCGGGCGAGAACAAGTACAATGATTGCACTGATTGGTTTGGTTAAAGCAATTGCGATCTTTTTAGCCAATTTTTAACAAACCGAATTTTGAGCAGATGTGAAGGTGGTCATTTTTTCCCGGAGCTGTTTTTTATCGTCTGCCTTTTTTTCTGAGTTATTTTCCGGTCTGTTTAAAACTAAAAAAATTTGAATAGTTAACCAAACATTCTACAATTTTAAGCTGATTTATGAGTCGATTTAAAATTGTGAATTAAACATTTTGCAATGTTGCTGAAATTTGATAGGCTAATTCTAGCCAATATCAGATTGAAGCAAATTAGTTTTAGTTCAAAGTGTTGAAATATTGATGTTTAGGCGGAATAAGTAAAAAGACCCCAGGCGCGATTAGTGGTCTATAATTAAGAAAAAATCAAGGGTTCTTCAAACCAGGATTGTTTAGTTGATCTTTTGCAAGTTTTTAATTCTAATTTTTAACTGAAATTATTTTTTGCCGTGAATGAGCCGAAAAATTTGTGTAGGCCAATGTACATTAATGCACATTCATGTATACAGCTTTGATTATCTCAAATAGTCTTGTTATATATTTCACAGTTACCTTAACTTGAAGAAAAAAAAATCACATTTTCTCCCAATATGGGAATAGACAATTTGGAAAGCTTGGACTATATCGTGAATCAACTCAAAAGACTCACCGAATCAGACTCTTTTCCACCTCCTCGTATCGAGATTGGCGCCATATCTCCTATTATCCATCTCGCCTGGTATGAATCTGAATAGTCGATTGGGAGAGCATCTATCCACACCAACACCTCTATCATGCCACCTGAAACAGCGGGAATACTTATATTTTGAATCAGTGGGTTAGTCACATGGGTCTAAGATCTCTTAAATTAATTACTTTTCCTTTATTTCAAAAATTCATACCCTTTTTTGAACCCAGCTGTTCTGGGTTAAAAACTTCACTGACATTTTTTCAAGTTTATACAAATCTTCTACCTAAATGGACGTCAATTTACTGCACTTCAGTAATTACCGTGTACTAATTGTTTCAATTATCCATGATGCTTCTGATTGGTATTGCCTATCGTCAGGTGGTGGTGTATCCTCTCTTATTCGAGGTATCTTGAACGGTATCATTTTATGTAACTCACTAGTGGAATGAACTGTCAGGTTGAAGTGTTGCAGTTCCAGACAGAACATTGTGCCTCTCTCTTCCAATCCACTCGTCAGAGTCAAGTTCAACTGCTTGAACATGAACTCTGTGTGAGTTTGTTCAAACAAAATGGGCCATCCTCGTGGTTTCAATTTTCCCTCTATGACCAGCTCAACGTGGATTCCATAGAGTTCTGCCGGATCATTTCCACTCCTGCAAAAAGTTTCAATCATTCATTTATATCACTCGAACTAGATGCGAGAAAAATATTCAAGTGGGAACACTTCGTTTCGGCCTTTCGGGTTATTCTTTGTTCAGTTTTAAAAATCGAAACAAAACCCTCTCCGATCGATATTCTCCTATGTTTTTCCACGGAGTTTGAAATTTTGATTATGTGGCAAACGGCCGTCTCCAATAGACCTTTTTATAAGATTTACAAAAATGAAACTTACTGCATTTTGATATGCTCGAGGCATATTGAATTGTTTTTGAGATCCTTTGTCATCTGGGAATCAGACAAGTCTAGCTTGGGTGTCTTGTGATTGAACAAACTGTACCCAAACTTACAGTCTGTACCGTTGAACCCTTAAACACGAAAGTTTATCACACTTTTTGTTATGAAGATTGACTAAGACTTTTATTAAGAATTTATCTGAATTGGAACTGTTTTTGGAGGATTTGAATCACCTGGATAGTAGCTTCCAGAGCTGTAAAGATATCCAAAGGGAGTCCTGTTCTTTTCACATGCTTCCAATTGGTTGGTTGAGTCTCCATAAACTGAAGCAAGGAAATAGCTGAACAAGTAAGCAAATGCCAGAAGCATGATAGAAGTGATCATTTGGTGTAAGACAATGACAATTGGTGTGTTCTCAAGAACATTGGAGGCAAAATATTACGACTCGTTGGTGTAACGTAACAACTAATTTTATTTTTTTGTCTGTGCACATTGAAAGTCTGATACAGATGAACAGATGACGTTAGGCCATTTAAATTTTTATTGGCTGAATAAAGGGAGGACGAGTTCAGAAGCGATGGTATATACATTTATACCATAACCGGTTATAGTGAAGTATTTATAGATATGATACAAAACGAACTGCTAATGTTTAAACCATTACTTCAACGACACCAAAAATCAAAAAAGGCTTGCTTGAAAATTCGTGTTTGAAGACGAATAATTGTTAAATATGGTTATAATTCGCTAAATATGGTCATTTAAATAACGATAAACGAATAATTGACGTTATAACACCATCAGTTTACATCAGAAAAATATAAATCGACAAAGGCATCTGCGCATAAAACATGCGCATTAACAGAAAATCCCTTTGGCAATTCTTGGTGTGAACTTGAACTAAGTAAAACTAGAAAACCCGGCTAATTTAAGTAATCAAGTCATCGTCCTGTTATATACAAACAAGTGAAAAAGCTGGGATGAATTTCTCGGCTCGTTAGCAGATCATTAGAATGAGTTTCAGGGCCCATTAACGGCACATTGGCATGAGTTTCTCGGCTCTTTTGCGGTCCATTGGGAAAATAAGAACCGACCCTTCGTAACCGGGTTCGAACCCTTAAAACCCGTTTTGTTTATTTAGTAAAATTTAACAATTCAGTTCGTAAAACTGCCTTGGCCGACCTTGGTTGACGGGTTTTTGTCTGTCAATAAAGCCGTCTTTTGCCAAGGGGTGAACGCACTCTCACGCTCGAAATTGGTGCTGTTTAAAGTTGCCTAACTAAAGAAATTGTTTATGTTTTGAGCCGATTAAAAGTCGGAAATTCTTCGAATTTTTTGCATAAATTATATTCGAAATTAAGGTTTGGACGACAACTTTTCATCCAGCACAGAGGTCCATTGGGATGACTTTCTCGGCCCCTTAGCGGCCTGTTGGGATAAATTTCTCGGCCCGTTAGTGGTCCATTGGGATGAATTTCTCCGCGCATTGTGGCCCGGTGCTAAAACATAGTTCATAAGGAAGTTACGTAAGTTATAAGCAAAGCAAAATATTATCAACACAGTAATATATCACTAAATAACATATAATTACTAATAGAGCACACTGAAAAATGTACGTATTAAAAAAATTAAAATTAGCATTCAGGTGCTTAGTAAAATCTAGAAAGAGAAATTTGGCGCATTGCGGCCCATTGACCCTTTTTGAGGCCAGGGCCTTGCTCCGGCCCATTGCCATGTCTGTATGAACTTGTTTGTAATCAATTATGCGAGATAAGCTACTGCTGTAGTGACAATTGAGAACACCCCATGCTCTTTGGATCACAATGGGTGCAAAACTACCTTTATGAAATTTTTCTGATACTTAGACTGCAAAAATATCCGGACAAGATGAGCATAACTGAATTTTGTTCACGCACTTCAAACCAATAAGTTTTTACTCCATCCAAGTCACAATTCCTTTTTATTGAAGAAAAACGGGATTGATAGATGCTTTTAATCGATTAGTTATATGGTTATGCTTGTTCCGCATTTCAAATATCAATAGTAATTAGACTGCTCCTATCAGCGCAAAACCTTGACTGTTCCAGCTACAATTTAAGGCTTATGAAGCGTGGTTAGTATTCGCTTTTCAAAAATTTTTAAAGGGTTTTCAAAAAAGGTATAACTTCAAAATAATTTTCTTGAGATGTTTTGTTTGCATTACTTCACCCCACACAATATCTTAAGAAGAAAGTGATATATTTTGCTTTGAGCAACATTTTGAATTGACGAGAAACTATGCTTCAATTTAACTCGGAGCGATTTCTAAGACGGATTATATCTCCGCTTACGCGTTAATAGCACGAAAGATATCGCACTTTTATTATCCCCAAACTGACAATCTTTAAACCCACATTTTTTTCCAGAAAAAATGATCACAGTTTAAACATCTTTTTAAATACGAGCTCACAACGTCAATACTTTTCGGTTTATGTGAAAAAAATTCCGTCAAAATTTCCAGTTAATAGTTAAAATTTGTCTGGAGAAAAACCAATCTCCCGAGTACAAACATTCGAGCACTCTCGTCGAAAGTCGGAATGATGAGAAAAAATATGTTTAGGTCTTCAAATATTTGCGTTGATACAAAGTGAAACTGAATTGATGTTAGCTGAAAGACAGAATTAATTATTTTCAATGCGCGTGCTATCTGTTCTATCGGAAAAGGCTTCCTCCCATTCAGTTAGATCTACCACAATTAATACGAAGCGATTTACACAGAACAATCAAACCTATGTGCTGGTTTTTGAAACACTTTTTTACCCTTGATAACTTCCCGCATCCAGTTACAGGCGTTAATAATAGTTTATCTTACAATTTTAGTACCAGTCTTACTAAAATTGAGAAACAATCGATTTTAATCAATTCATAATCTATTATAATCTCCCTTTTAAAATCAAGTTATAATTGATTATACTTCATTATAATCAATTATAATCGATTATTCATTCGTCTATTTTTTGATACAATTATAATCAATTATAATTGATTGTAATCCATTATTCTTATTCAAATTTTTAATTTTTATACTAAAATGGGTTTTGCACTAAAATCTATTTAATCGATTATAATTGATTATATTCCCTTTGGTTTGTCCATTTTGTCTTCGAAGTTGCATCTAAATTGCTTATATTTTATAATTTTTGTAGACGTTGGTTCCTATGAATAATGAGAAAAGAGTTTTTAAAATTTCAAAATCAATTCAAATTTATAGGATTTTTTTTTCTTCCCCAGTAGAGTTGTATTGTGATGCATATTTTAAGTTTTTTTATGCAACAAAAGATCAACAAATTGAATCCGCATCCGCATCGGGTTTTTATAAAGGAGCCATTTTCAGTAAGAAGTTCAAAATTTGATTACCAGAAAAATTACTGACAGTGTTTCAGTCGTTCAACAATCAGTTGTTTTTTTTTCGAAATTTGGCGATTTGTTGAGAGTTGATGTTGACATCTTTTATGATGTCCAAGGCTCTAATATAAGAAGTTTTGTCATTTTTTTCCAAAACAAGAAGCGTCAAAAACATTTTAGGTGTTTTTTTCCCACAAAAATGCTTTTTGCCTAAACAAGAATGCCCGTTCTAGTTTTTTTTAATCTTTTTTAGCGATGAACCAAAATTTTGAACCAAAACTGCTTCATGCTAATATCCAGCAGATGTGCTGCCACATTGATCGTATTCATATCTAGCAACAACTAACAAAAACTGAAAGTATAATTTTTACCCTGTTGTTTTTCTTCAAAAACTGGCATGGCGCGCACCAAATTTTGCGCCCTATCAGCAAATTAGTGTTTTGTTAAAACTCGAAAAAAAATGATGTGATCATCCTGAAAAATCATCAAAAGGCGCCCCACACTTCACATCTTCATTGAGAAAACTTTAGATCTACTATTGTTCAAACTAAAAAACAGCACTGTGGATAAATTCACTAATGATAGTAAACTGTGGAAATTTTTTCAACATAACAAACACGTTCCGGATATGCTTGTAGCATTTAGCAGGTCTATTAATTTTTTCAAATTTTGACTTCTCTGGCTTCTTAAAACGATTCGTCTAAGTTTGGTGACATATTGGAAGCGTATCCTAATTGCAGCTCGTTCTGTCATTCTCGCTTTATCAGGGAAGTGATTTTTGATTATAACCAATTAAAAAAATATCAAAGAACTATCAATTTAGTGTGAAGTTATAATAAAAAAACTGTCAAAACGAATGAAAGCGTGGGTGAAAAAAGATAATTAGTTTTTATCACAAAAGTCAGGATCACGTTTCTTGTTCTATGTTAAACACTTTTCCCAATGAGTAAAAAAAAACAATTAAAAAATCTTAAATAAATGTAGAATCAACAGTAATGAACTACAAGATCAGAATATCAAAATATCAAAAAAATATTATTTCTGCAGTTTGAACAGTTTAAGAAAATCAAAAAGAAAAACTGATCGACATAAAAAATTTGCTTATCTTTTGGTTTTTTAATTTTCATGGCTTACAGAGTTTTCGTTTTCAGAATATTTTCTGTGATCTGAAGTTACCTTTATGGAAAAAGCCGCACTTTTTCTCCTGAGCAGAGAATCGAAATATAACCTGAGAGCCAAAAACAAAATAGCTGTAACTTTCAATGAAATATGTATCACTCAGAGCTAAAAAACAAACTTTTGTTGTAACTCTGATTGAACCAGGGTAATGGTTGCTGCGAGTTCAATCCAGGTTGGTTCATTGCTGCTAGCATAAAAATTGGGCACCAAGAAGATCTTAAACTAAAACGATATCGACTAGCAGGACAATCAAAACGCAGAGTGGAATTAGTACTGAAATTGATCATAATTAGTAAAATTGTACACGTGATGGTCACTATTTTTTAATTTAGGAATCCGTTGGAGAATTTAGAAATCTATTTTGTGTTAGAGAGTTGTTTGATAGCTCTTTTCTACTTGGCGAGAAAATTTCTCCTACTTTAATAAAACTTCTATAGAAAAATTTCTTGAAGAGGAAATATTAAGCAATGATACTTGTTGGGTTTTACATGTGGGTTTACTTATAATATCTGTATGTGTGGGTTTATATCGAACTTTCTGACAAGCTTTTGTTCATCTATACCAGCTGGAAACTTGAACGTTTGAAATTCTGGTCCATTCGGGATATTGTAAGTGGCATGTGCAGACGTTTTTTGATGAGGCGTTAAAAAAAGGACCTTTTTATATAAGGTAAGATGCTTTGAAGTTTTAGCTCCATCACAAACCCAGAATGACAATTGCTAGTCGGCAGCAACATTTTCTGCCTTTCAGACTATTTTTGAACCAGTTTTCGCTTCGGGCAAATTCATTTTATAGCATTTTCTGAAATTTTCGGTCAACAATCGAGTTGTTATTGGGACGCATTACCCCCTAAAATCGTGTGCGTTATGTCTCCAAAAGCATTTTGCGTAATTTTCAGGTGTTTTCACTAAGTTTATTTATTGTTTTTAGTACCACGGGAAGATTTTTAGAAAATTAATGACGGTAATTTTCAGATGAGTAACAATTTTTAATGCGAGTTATCATACAATAGTACAAAAAGCCATAAATTGAGTCTCTTGTTCCCTTTTGTTGCTTCCAAAAACATAAATATTTTTTTTCTAGTACAATAAGTGTGTGAAAGGGCCAATTTTCTTACAACCATTCTGAAAGCCTTCGAGTAAATACGAAACCAAATTTAATATAAAAATTCTAACAATGTTAACAATTTCAAAAAAATAGCTCTTGCCAATTTGATTTTCTTTGATAAGCAAAATTTTGAATAAAAATAAAGCCTTTATTTATGAGTTTTAACGGTGGATCTTATCAGTTTTTGAAAATTTCTAAGCTGTCAGAAATTGAATCGCTTCTCAATTAGCTTCACAAAAGACTACTCTGGTAAGTCAAACTTATACTCTTAGACCTATAAACCGATTAAACGAGATAATTATTTTAAATAGAGAAAGTGCTTTGATTCAGATTGATTCTAACTTAATTTTCCAGTGAAATAAACTTTAAAATGTTTATACTAATACTTGGATGATTAGTGTAGTTTCAATAATAGTTCATCTTCTTTTTATGTTCAAAAAGTTTTCTGCTCTCAAGACGGATAAAATGTTTTCGCAATCGGAAGAAGTAAATTTTTTTAGCGAAATGCAAAAAAATACAAATGTGTTTGATCATGGGTATTTTATGCAAACCGCCGTTTTTTTTAATCAAGTCTCCTAAAAAAATGAAACAACGGAAAAAATTGCGGGAATGTATTAAACGTCTTTCACCAAAACAAATGTCTACCGATCAAGAATTGAAAAAAGCAAATAGGGCCACCTAATAAACCATAGCAGAAAAAAATGCAAGAGAGGCACAAAACTGGCATAAAACTCAGGAACAGTTGATCATTTAAGTTCAAAATTATTCGCCAAACAGCTGGTTTTGTCAAAGTTGATTTGCAAGCTTCTTCAAAGTCGAATATTGCTAGAAGAATTACAATCACACTGTTCTTGGTTGCAATTTTTTGTTTGATTTCGGATTTTTTAAACATTTTTAAACATGTTAGGACCAGTGTTTGAAACCATGTTTTCTTTGAAACTATTACACAAATGATAAATGTAAATATTCTGATTTTTTTTTCAAAGGCGCGACCATTAAACTTTGTAGAAAGTTGGGATGGCATTAAAGAGACAAAACTATTTATCGTACAATTGTTTTTAAA
The DNA here is from genome assembly GCF_963678635.1 of Symsagittifera roscoffensis. NCBI lineage: Eukaryota > Metazoa > Xenacoelomorpha > Acoela > Convolutidae > Symsagittifera > Symsagittifera roscoffensis. The sequence goes on along the minus strand of NC_087069.1, from coordinate 43,664,784 downwards.
TCTATACTAAAAACTTTGTTGTATGGTTTTCATTCTAATTCGAAAGTGTTAAGAAATCAAGTAATCATGTTCATAATGGATTTTTCAACCATAGGCCTCATTGTTTTTAGCCAGTTTTGATCCAAACCAACTGGGAAATCACATTAACAAGAAACCACATTTGCATATGAACAACCAAACTGATCGTAACACAAATCATGATTTCTGATTTCACTGCGCCATGTTTCCACTAAATTTCAGATGTAGATATTCTCAATCAAATTTACACATTCACAGATTTTATCAGCACTCTTTCAGATTAAGAACTATTGGCTCGGATTGACAACCTCATCTTTAGGAGTCTCAAAATTAATCGCAGTTCTTGATATGGATTGTTCTTCAAGTGTTTTGGAGCAGGCTAACAAATTAAAAAATATTTGAAACTTTCAAAAGATATTTTGCTAGCTTGAGTTGGTTTGCTAAAAAACTACAGTTTTCTTAAACAATATATCAAGTTTTTAGACAATTCAAGTTGTTCTGAATTGGTAAGCAAGAAGTTAGTTTTTTTCAAAGTAAGCTATTAATTGACGAAAATTTGAAAGATTTCAATCAGTTCAATAGCCGGAACTGTTTTGAAAAAAAAAACCAATTTCTTGAAGCAAGCTATCAACTCATGAACACTAATTGCTTTTTTGCTAGCTTTTTTTATTAATTGCTTTTTTTGAACTGCTTTGCTAAAAGTTCGATTATTATTTCAAGCTAAATTTTCAAGAAATAAACTTTGAAATATAGCAAGTAGAGCAAATCTTGGACCAATTAAAAAAAATTCTCAGGGGCGAAGCTGCAATTCTCAAATAGGCGAAAAGAAGCCATGATGTTGCTTCAAAAGGGTTAAAAAAACTAATGAGTTTTGAAAAAGAATTTGCCTTTACAAGAATTGAACATCAGTCCTCGGGCTTTTGAATTTTCTAGTTGATAGCCTATATAATTGTGCTACAATTAAAAAAAGCAACGAGAGAAAAGGAGAAAGCCACCAAAAGGAGCTTCAACAATTGCACAAACACAAACTTTTAATTATTAAGATGATATGTAAAAACTTTTTGGCAACAATTTAAACTTGAGAGTACGAAAGAAGTATAAAGGTAAATTGTGCAATAAATATTTGCTTAAAAAACTCACGAATTAGGCAGATGGAAATTTTCTGAATTGAACTTCTTACGATTCTATTGTTGTATGGAAAAAAATCAACACAAGAACACTTTTATTTGCGACTCAGATTGGAAAAAAGTAGCCACGTAGTATCACACTACGCTTTTTTGTGTAAAAACGAACAATTTTTCCATTTTCTCAAAACTTTGCACGTCATTGTGAAGTTTCAGACTACTTTTAGACGGTAATTATGTCTGAAGTAGCTTAAAAAAATTTTTAAACTTTTTTTAGGCTGAAAAAAAGTTAGTAAACTTTTTTTCAGCTTAAAAAAAGTTATGTCTGAAATAGCTTAAAAAAAGTTATGTCTGAAATAGCTTAAAAAAAGCTTAAAAAGTGACGCTGAAAAAATTTTTTTTGTTTATCTCTTTTCATGTTTTTATTAATTCTAATTTTGACAACATTTGAGATAAGCTGACCTCTGAAACTGATTCGGCTACAATTTTAACATTTTTTTATTGCTTTTTTTGCTTCTTTTTTTGTTTTTTCCATTTCAGTTTGACTATTTTCAACTTAGAAAAGTAGAAATTAACAGATTTTTAAAATTTTTGTGGTGAAAACATCGCTAGTTGCCCTGCCAACGGCTTGCATTGGTAAACTTCAAATTGTTTGGTATAATCAGATAACAACAGATCTTACAAACATAAGTATTAAAAGAGGGCAATCTGATTTCATTTTCTTTTCCCACATATTTCGGTCAATCCCCTTTTAAAAAAGTAGTAGTTAAATGATTCTTATAATTTTTGCGGCCGAAACATCGATATTTGCACAGCCACCGGTCAATCTTGGTATATTTCAAGTTGTTTTGATATATTAAGATCTAAACAGATAAGGCATATAGAATTATATAAAGAGGGCAATTTGCTGGTTGAGAAATGAACTTGCACGCATATTTGAGCTTTTAGACGACATTGACAGTTGACTGATTTTGTTTGGGAAAAATTAACTTTTTGCCCTAGTTTATTTGCATTTTCGGTTGCATGACTGGACTTTTTGCATTAACTTGCCAGTAAGAAATTCTTTTGTTCAAGCACGTTATTTCAGCAAAAAACTTTTTCTGAAAAAGGGAGGCATCAAATTGAAAAAAGTCTTTTAATACCTTATAAACCAAATTGATTTCTTAAACATTTCTGTTGGTAAAGTATGAAACATAGCGCCCTTTGCAATTGGAAACGACATACAATTGGATATAATATTTTTTTCATTAAAAAATCGGCTCGGAAAAGTTAGTTGTTGTTGTGATCAAGCTATAAAAGCAATAAAACTCTATATATTTTTTTATAAATTGTTTTTAGAACGAATTTGCAATATTTTAGAGCAAGCTGTTCAAGCAACGAAACTTTGAAAAACTTCTTGTTATTTCGTGAGAAGTTTTTATGTTCAAGCTTTTCAAGTGAAAAAAATTTAAAAATCAGATTTCTTCACGGAATAGTACGGTTCGCAAAAACCTTAGTTCCTTTTAGGCAAGCTACTCAAGCAATTAGTTTCCAAATAATCCAAGTTGTTTCGTAGATCGAACCGTTTGGCAAAAAGTTAATTTTTCTACGCAAACTACTGAAACAAAGAAACTTTGAAATATTTCAAACTGCTGCGAGCGCTTCAGATCAGGAAAATTTTAAGTTTTTCTCAGCAAACTAATAAACATATCATAGATAATTCATTGAGTGATTTGGTTTGCAAAAATTTATGGTTTTTTGAGCAAGTAATGAATTTTTTAAGTTTTTCAAAACTTTTCATACAACAAATCAGCTCGAAAAAACAATTAAATTATAATTTTTGCATTCACCATCAAGCATTACATAATTATTGATGTTCAAGGTGACTGTGAAAAACAATGTCAATTTTTCTAAATTTGATTAAAATTTTGTAGGGAAAAGAAGGAAATTTAGCAAATAACTCTAAATCCTTGAAAATATAAAAGAATCTTGCAACTTTCTTTTTAAAACCTAAGACTCTTTTTTCAAAAAATTCACAAATTAAACCCCCACTGAGTATTTATAACGCGCTGCTTTCGATACTATTTTTACAGTGTATCTTTATTCGTTTTTGCGTTTTTTTTGACAACGGAACAATGTAAGAAAAAGAGTGCAAGATCGGATTTATAATTCATCTAATTAAAGGACAAAGTCAAGAATTTAAAATGAATAGCAATTAAATGCCCCTAATCAGACGAGTGAAAACACTAAATTTTTTTGTACAGAGACAAATACTCAAGACTTGGTTAATAGTTTTCAAAATTTGAACATAAGAATATTGAAAATCAATGGTTTTTACTTTTCCTCTGGAGTTTCAATGCTAGTAGATGGTCAAAATTAAATACGATATCTTTATTGACAAAAATAGATCTAATTTCTCTTTAAGTTAAAGCGCCAAGAAATCGATCGTTTTTGAAGTTTTCTACTCACCAAGTATCAGTGAATAAGCGTATACTGACCAGTACACATGAGTGCAGTATATTTGTCATATGTAATAAACTACTGCAAAATTTGAAACAACAGTGGAAAATTGTTACTCACAAGAAATGAAAAAAAAAGTATGTAGAAAAAAACGGCGTGTTAGCGTGGAAAAATATTCAAATGTGCGTGTTTGGTACAATTTTTCTACAGGTGTTTCTTACCAGACAAGAAGAATTTTATAATGCTTCTAGAAACTTATTCACATCTCGACCGCGTGTCTCATTTTTTTCTCAAAGTATCTCAATGAAGTATATAGCTGTTGTTCACCTAATACACCGGACAAAATAATTTCTGAAGATACTAAAAAACTATAAATAGTGTTTTTTTGTTTCTAAATGACAGTATAATTGCAGTTAAGTTCATGCATCCTAAAATCATTATCTGAACGAATTAAAAAGTTGCAAAAGAATTAGTTTATCGATTAGTTTATCGAAAAAAATACTCACAGTTAATAAAGTTTATTTGACCCTTACGCTTCAAATAATTTTTTGGTTCACAAAAAATTAAGCAACTTTACATGGGTTCTGTTGGGTTGAGATTATGCCTTGATATCTCGTCTTTCTGGTCTCAAGCATTGATAACGTTGGCCGTTGCTTTTGAACGGTACATTAAAATAGCACTTGGAACTCGCGCGGACCAAATCTTAACCAGTTATCGAAGAAAATGGATGTATGCTGTAGTTTTGTTGCTAAGTGCGTCAGTGCCTCTGTTTGTCATGATTGATTTCATGGAAAATACTTCGTATCAGGTAAATTTATCTTGAAATTCGTATCAAAGGAAAGTTGCAATAGTAATAATTGAGAAAATTTCCACCTGATGTACAATTCGCCGCTTTCATAATCCAAGTCAAAATTGGTCAAGATTTCAGCCTCTTGTTTTGTAATGGTGTTCGCTGATTGCCCAATTGTCGATAAAACGGGCTCAATGATTGTAAAAATGAAAAATGATAGCAAGTTTGTCTCGATAATTGATGCCTTTCTTCTCAGTATAGAAGTTTATTGAGCTCTTGTCTTATAAAAACGACACTGATTGATTTTTTTCAATTGTAACTTAAATTGCTCAACCGCAAAAATGGGATCAAATGTTTTTTGTAAAAATAGATCAAACGTAAAGTAAGAATAAAAATTATTTTTTTTAAAAGTGAGAATAAAAACGAAGACAAAAAAGTCAGACACTAAATATTAGAATTGAAATCCATTGAATGAGTCACTTTGCTGGAGACAAAAGAACCCGTTTTTTTCCCTTAAATGCAGTTTAGGGGGGTAAACACAGAGCCCGATTACCTAATAAAAGGTCTGTAAAGGAACTTCATTGGTTTTTTCCACAAAAATTGAGGCTAAAATTGATCTAAAATTTAGGAGCATTTTCTCCATCAAAATTGTTTGCAAGATTTCAATTCCCAAAAAGTCCACAGAATCATGCACAAACAAATTAGTGTTAAGGTAGTGATTCGAATTAGTAAAGGTCAATAACAAAATAGTGAAATTTAATTAGATTGACTGGTTTTTGTTTTCCACGAGAAAATCTTACATGTTGTTGAAAATATTATTTGCAAAGAAGAAGTTACGATTTCTACGAAAATGGCGCCAAAAACGTTTCTAAGAATTGACGATGAAGAACCGAAAAGACTCCAGCTATAAACGTTCGCAATTTTGAAAAAAAAGAGCTTTTAGCGGTTGCTGATCCCTTGAAAATCCGCACGCGTACTTTCCAATTGGTTTTATAGTTCCCTACAAAGATTAAAAAGAAGTAGAAAACATTTTATACACGAGCATTCTGTCACTGACTAAAAGTAATGTAAATTGAAGTATAGTTCTGCGCAAACGGAGCTCAAGAGAAAAGCAGACAAAAATACTTAGTCAAAACATTTTAAAAAAATTTAAATTGCTTTTGTTAACAAAAAAAATAATTGAAGTTGATTTTTATTTGTAACAATTTTGTAACAATAAATTTCTCAGATAGTACATGAAGACATGTTTAAGGGCAATGAAAACATTACTTTGTAAACCTATATTTATTAACAAAGGTTTTTTAATGAACTTAAGCGAAAGACAACAAAAGACAACAATTTCATAAGACCGTCTAATGAAGAAGAAATAATTCGAGGAGACTTTCACTCTTAACTTAAGACAGTCACTTGAGCCAGTCACGTTAGGAGAAAGTCACTTGAGGAGATGGTCGCTTGAGTAGACAACAATTTCATAAGACCGTCTAATGAAGAGGAAATAGTTCGAGGAGATAGTCACTCTTGAGCCAGTCACTCTTAAGCCCGTCATTTGAGGAGAAAGTCACTTGAGGAGATAATCGATTGAGTACACAAAAATTTCAGAAGACAACCTACTGAAAAAGAAATAATTCGAGGAGACAGTCACATTTAAGCCTGTTTTTCAGGAAAAAATAAGTCTTAAGCTAGTCACTTGAGGCGAAAGTCGAAATTCACTTTATGAGACAGCCGCTTGAGGAGAAAAATATTTTTGAGAAGACAGTCAAATGACGAAGAAATAATTTGAGGATTCAGTCACTCTTAAGCCAGTCACTTGAGGAAAAATTCCCTCTTAAGCCAGTCACTTGAGGAGATGGTCGCTTGAGTAGACAAAATTTTCATCAGACAGTCTAATTAAGAGGAAATAGTTCGAGGAAAAAGTCACTCTTAATCCAACCACTTTAGGAAAAGTCACTGTTAAGCTAGTCACTTGAGGATATAGTTGCCTGAGAAGACACATATTTGAGAAGACAGACTAATGAAGACGAAATTACTTGAGGAGAGAGTCACTCTTGAGCCAGTCACTTGAGGAGAAAGTCACTCTTAAGCCAGTCATTTGAAGAGAAAATCACTTGAGGAAAAAGTCACTCTTAAGCCAGTCACTTGAGGAGATGGTAGCTTGAGTAGACAAAAGTTTCAGAAGACAGCCTAATGAAGAAGAACTAACTCGAGGAGACAGTCACTTTTAAGTCTGTAATTTTAGGAGAAAGTAACTCTTAAGCCACTCACTCGAGGTGAAAGTCCAAAATCGCTTGATGAGATAGCCGCTTGTGGAAAAAAAACGTTTCAGAAGACAGTCTGATGAAGAAGAAGTAGTTGAGGAGACAGTCACTCTTAACTCAAGCCAGTCACTCGAGGAAAAAGTCACTCCTAACCAGTCAATTTAGGAGAAAGTCACTTGTGGAGATGGTCGCTTGAGTAGTCAAAAATTTTATAAGACCGTCTGATGAAGAGGAAATAGTTCGGCGAGGCAGTCACTCTTAAGCCAATCACTTAAGGAGGAAGTCACTCTTAAGCCAGTCAATCGAGGAGACAGTCACATGAGGAAATAGTCGCTTGAGGAGACTAAAGTTTGAAAAAGTCCATTGAAGAAGAAATTATTTGAGGAGACAGTCACTTTTAGGCCAGTCATTTTAGGAGAAAGTAAGTCTTAAGCTAGTGCCTTGAGGTGAAAGTCGAAATTCACTTGATGAGATAGCCGCTTGAGGAGACAAAAGTGTGAGAAGACAGCCCGATGAAGAAGAAAAAATTCAAGGAGACAGTCACTCTAAAGCCAATCACTTTAGGAGAAAAGCATTCTTAAGCCAGTCACTTGAAGAAGAAGTCACTTGAGGAGATAGTCGCTTGAGACAAAAGTGTGAGAAGACAGTCCGATGAAGACGAAATAGTTTGAGGAGACATTCACTCTTAAGCCAGTCAGTTGAGGAAAAGTCATTCTAAAGCCAATCACTTGAGGAGAAATTCACTTAGGGAGACAGTCTCACTGTCTCCTCAAGTGACCGTCTCCTCAAGTGACTTTCTCCTCAAGTCGCTTGAGGAGACAGAATTTTGAGAAGGCAGTCTGATGCAGACAAAATGATTTGAGGAGACAGTCACTCTTGAGCCAGTCACTTGAAGAGAAAGTCGTCACTCTTAAGCCAGTCGCTTGAGGAGGAAGTCGCCTGAGGAGACACATATTTGAGATAACAGACTAATGAAGACGAAATTGCTTGAGGATACAGTCACTCTTGAGCCAGTCACTTGAAGCAGAATTTTCACAAAATTTTGAGAAGGCAGTCTGATGCAGAAGAAATGATTTGAGGAGACAGTCACTTTTGAGCCAGTCACTTGAGGAGAAAGTCGTCACTCTTAAGCCAGTCTTTTGAGGAGGAAGTCGCCTGAGGAGACACATATTTGAGAAGACAGACTAATGAAGACGAAATTACTTGAGGATACAGTTACTCTTGAGCTAGTCTTTTGAGGAGAAAGTCTTCACTCTTAAGCCAGTCACTTGAGGAGGAAGTCACTCGAGGAGATAATCGCTTGAGTAGATAAAAAATTTCAGAAGTTAGTCCAATGAAGAAGAACTAACTCGAGGAACAGTCACTTTCAAACCTGTCATTTTAAGAGAAAGTAACTCTTAAGCCATTCACTTGAGGTGAAAGTCCAAAATCGCTTGATGAGACAGCCACTTGAAAAGAAAAACGTTTCAGAAGACAGTCTGATGAAGAAGAAGTAGTTGAGGAGACAGTCACTCTTAACTTAAGCCAGTCACTCGAGGAAAAAGTCACTCCTAGGCCAGTCAATTTAGAAGAAAGTCACTTGTGGAAAGAAGATGGTCGCTTGAGTGGTCAAAAATTTTAGAAGACCGTCTAATGAAGAAAAAATAGTTCGAGGAGGCAGTCACTCTTAAGCCAATCACTTAAGGAGGAAGTCACTCTTAAGCCAGTCAATGGAGGAGAAAGTCACTTGAGGAGATAGTCGCTTGAGGAGACACATATTTGAGAACACAGTCTAATGAAGAAGAAATTATTCGAGGAGACAGTCACATGAGGAAAAAGTCGCTTGAGGAGACTAAAGTTTGAAAAAGTCTATTGGAGAAGAAATTATTTGAGGAGACAGTCACTTTTAGGCCAGTCATTTTAGGAGAAAGTAAGTCTTAAGCTAGTCCCTTGAGGTGAAAGTCGAAATTCACTTGATGAGATAGCTGCTTGAGGAGACAAAAGTGTGAGAAGAGACAGTCACTCTAAAGCCAATCACTTTAGGAGAAAAGCATTCTTAAGCCAGTCACTTGAAGAAGAAGTCACTTGAGGAGATAGTCGCTTGAGACAAAAGTGTGAGAAGACAGTCCGATGAAGACGAAATAGTTTGAGGAGACATTCACTCTTAAGCCAGTCAGTTGAGGAAAAGTCATTCTAAAGCCAATCTCTTGAGGAGAAATTCACTTAGGGAGACAGTATCACTGTCTCCTCAAGTGACCGTCTCCTCAAGTGACTTTCTCCTCAAGTCGCTTGAGGAGACAGAATTTTGAGAAGGCAGTCTGATGCAGACGAAATGATTTGAGGAGACAGTCACTCTTGAGCCAGTCACTTGAGGAGAAAGTCGTCACTCTTAAGCCAGTCACTGGAGGAGGAAGTCGCCTTAGGAGACACATATTTGAGAAGACAGACTAATGAAGACGAAATTACTTGAAGATACAGTCACTCTTGAGCTAGTCACTTGAGACAGAATTTTGACAGAATTTTGAGAAAGCCGAAATTTTGAGATGAAGACGAAATTACTTGAGGATACAGTCACTCTTGAGCCAGCCACTTGAAGCAGAATTTTGACAAAAATTTGAGAACACAGTCTAATGAAGAAGAAATTATTCGAGGAGACAGTCATTTGAGGAAATAGTCGCTTGAGGAGACTAAAGTTTGAAAAAGTCTATTGAAGAAGAAATTATTTGAGGAGACAGTCACTTTTAGGCCAGTCATTTTAGGAGAAAGTAAGTCTTAAGCTAGTCCCTTGAGGTGAAAGTCGAAATTCACTTGATGAGATAGCCGCTTGAGGAGACAAAAGTGTGAGAAGACAGTCCGATGAAGAAGAAATAGTTCAAGGAGACAGTCACTCTAAAGCCAATCACTTTAGGAGAAAAGCATTTTTAAGCCAGTCACTTGAAGAAGAAGTCACTTGAGGAGACAGTCGCTTGAGAAGACAAAAATTTCATAAGATCGTCGAATAAAGAGGAAATAGTTCGAGAAGACAGTCACTTTTAAACCAATCTTTTAAGGAGAAAGTCACTCTTAAGCCAGTCACTGGAGGAGAAATTCACTTGAGGAGACAGTCGCCTGAGGAGACACATATTTGAGAACACAGTCTAATGCAGATGAATATATTCGAGGAGACAGTCACTCTTGAGCCAGCCACTTGAGGAGAAAGTCACTCTTAAGCCAGTCATTTGATGAGAAAGTCACTTGAGGAGATAGTCGCTTGAGGAGACACATATTTGAGAAAACTGTTCAATGAAGAAGAAATTATTAGAGGAGACAGTCACTTGAGGAAATAGTCGCTTGAGGAGATTAAAGTTTGAAAAAGTCTTATGAAGAAGAAATTATTTGAGGAGACAGTCACTTCTAGGCCAGTCTTTTTAGGAGAAAATAAGACTCATGCTAGTCACTTGAGGCGAAAGTCGAAATTCACTTGATGAGATAGCCGCTTGAGGAGAACAGTCTAATGATGAAGAAATAGATTGAGGATTCAATCAATCTGAAGCCAGTCACTCGCGGAAAAAGTCACTCCTAAGCCAGTCACTTTAGGAGAAAATGAGAAAGTCACTTGAGGAGATGGTCGCTTAAGTAGACAAAAATTTCATAAGACCGTCTAATGAAGAAGAAATAGTTCGAGGAGACAGTCACTTGAGGAGATAGTCGCTTGAGGAGACAAAAGTTTGAAAAAGTCTAATGAAGACGAAATTATTTGAGAAGACAGTCACTCTTAACTTAAGCCAATCACTTGAGGAAAAAATTCTTCCAGGCCAGTCACTTTAGGTGAAAGTCACTTGAGGAGATGGTCGCCTGAGTAGACAAAAGTTTCATAAGACCGTTTAATGAAAAGGAATTAGTTAGAGGAGACAGTCACTCTTGAGTCGGTCACTTTAGGAGAACATCACTCTTAAGCCAGTCACTGGAGAAGAAAGTCACTTGAGGAAATAGTCGCCTGAAGAGACACATATTTGAGAAAACAACCTAATAAAGAAGAAATTATTCGAGGAGACCGTCACTTGAGGAGATAGTCGCTTGAGGAGAAAAAAGATTGTAAAAGTCTAATGAAGAAAAAATTATTCGAGGAGACTTTCACTCTTAACTTAAGCCAGTCACTTGAGGATAAAGTCACTCCTAGGCCAGTCACGTTAGGAGAAAAGTCACTTGAGGAGATAGTCGCTTGAGTAGACATTAATTTCAAAAGACCGTCTAATGAAGAGGAAATAGTTCGAGGAGACAGTCACTCTTGAGCCAGTCACCCTTAAGCCCGTCATTTTAGGAGAAAGTCTTTTGAGGAGATAATCGCTTGAGAACAAAAAAAAGCAGTCACTTTTGAGCCAGTCTTTTTAGGAGAAAACAATTCTTAAGCTAGTCACTTGAGTTGAAAGTCAAAATTCACTTTATGAGATAGCCGCTTGAGGAGAAAACTTTTTTCAGAAGACAGTCAAATGACGAAGAAGTAATTTGAGGATTCAGTCACTCTTGAGTCAGTCACTTGAGGAGAAAGTCATTCTTAAGCCAGTCATTTGAGGAGAAAGTCACTTGAGGAGATAATCGCTTGAGTACACAAAAATTTCAGAAGTTAGCCTATTGAAGAAGAAATAATTCGAAAAGACAGTCACTTTTGAGCCAGTCTTTTTAGGAGGAGACACATATTTGAGAACACAGTCTAATGAAGTCAATTGAGGAAAAAGTCATTCCAAAGTCAGTCACCTGAGGAGACAGAAATTTGAGAAGGCAGTCTGATGAAGAAGAAATGATTTGAGGAGACAGTCATTTGAGGAGAAAGTCTCTTGAGGAGATAGTCGCATGAGTAGACTCGGAGTTGAGAAGACAGTCTAATGAAGAAGAAATGTTTTGAGGAGACAGTAACTCTTGAGCTAGTCACTTGAAAAGGAAGTCACTCTTAAGCCGGTCACTTGAGGAAAAAGTCACTCTTAAGCCGGTCACTTGAGGAAAACAGTCACATGAGATGACTTTATTTTGATGAGACAGTCACTTGAGGACGCATTTACTTTCGAGGAGACATCCATTCGAGGAGACACTAATTGGATTAGACCTTCATATTAAAGGGAATAGTTTGGGGAGACAGTCACTTGTGGAGACATTCAATATAAAACTATCATTTGGGGAATCAGTCACTTGAGGAAACAGTCACTCGAGGAGACATTCAAATGAGGAGACCGACGTTTGAGGATCCATTCATTAGAGGAGACACTAGTTTGATGAGAAAGTTACTTTGGAGAAAACAAATTGAGGAGACCCTGACTTGAGGAAACAGTAATTGGGGAGTCAGTCAGTAGGGAGACAGTCACTAAATAGAATTTCACTCGAGGAGACAGTCGTTTGAGAATACAGTCAATTGATTAGACGGTCACTTGGGAGGAAAATCACTTGAGAAGGCAGTCACTCGAGGAGACAGTCACTTGAAGAGACGGTCACTCTAGGGAAAATTCATTTGAGGGACCTTTCTATGGGAGACAGTCACTTGATGAGACAGCCAATTGAGGAGACGGTAACTTGAGAAGCAGTCACTTAAAAAGAATTTCACTTGAGGAAACAGCCACTGTGGAGTCAGCCACTTTACAGTTATCCACTTGAATAGACATTCGTTCTAGGAGAAAGTCACGTGCGGAAACAGTCACTTAAGGATACAGTCATTTGAGAAAACAAACACTTGCGGACACAGTCATCCGAAGAGAGAACCAATTGAGGAGACAGTCACTTGGGGAGAGAGTGCTTTGAGGAGACAGTCACTTGAGGAGACATTTGATTAAGGACTGTCATTTTGGAAATTGGTCACTCGAGAACAGTCATTTGAAGAAATATTCACTTGATGAGACAGTCACTTGAGGAGACAACCATTTGACAAAGCAAACACTTGAGGAGAGAGTCATTAGAAGAGACAGCCACTTGAGGGCTAAATCTTTTGAGGGATTTTTCTATGAGGTTACCGTCTTTTGAGAAGTTAGTCACTTGAGCAGCCAGTAACTGAAGGAGCAGTCACTTGAGGAGAGTTTAACTTGAGGAAACAGTCACTGGGGACTCAGCCAATTTGGAGACATCCACTTGAGCAGACATTCATTCTAGGAGAAAGTCACGTGCAAAAAATTTCACTTGAGGACACATTCGTTTGATGAAACAATCACTTGCGGAGACAGTCATCCGAGGAGAGAGCCAATTGAGAAGACCGTCACTCGGGGAGAGAAAGGTTCGAGGAGACAGTCTTTTGAGGAGACATTCAATTGAAGACTGTCATTTGGGGAATCAGTCACTTGAGGAGACGGTTATTTAGTGAGACAGACGCTTGAAAATAGTCTTTTCAGGAGACAGTCTTCTGAGGAGACAGTCATCTGAGGAGAGAGTCACTCGAGGAGACAGTCATTTGAACAAATATTCACTTGATGAGACAGTCACTTGAGGAGACAACCATTTGACAAAGCAAACACTTGAGGAGACAGTCATTAGAAGAGACAGCCACTTGAGGGCAAAATATTTTGAGGGATATTTCTATGGGGGTACCGTCTTTTGAGAAGTTATTCACTTGAGGAGACAGTAACTTAAGGAGCAGTCACTTGAGGAGAGTTTCACTTGAGGAAACAGTCACTGGGGGTTCAGCCGTTTTGGAACATCCACTTGAGTAGACATTCATTCTAGGAGAAAGTCACGTGCGAAAAATTTCACTTGAGGATACATTCATTTGATGAAACAATCACTTGCGGAGACAGTCATCCGAGGAGAGAGCCAATTGAGGAGACCGTCACTCGGGGAGAGAAAAGTTCGAGGAGACAGTCTTTTGAGGAGACATTCAATTGAAGACTGTCATTTGGGGAATCAGTCACTTGAGGAGACGGTTATTTAGTGAGACAGACGCTTGAAAATAGTCTTTTCAGGAGACAGTCTTCTGAGGAGAAAGTCATCTGAGGAGAGAGTCACTCGAGGAGACAGTCATTTGAAGAAATATTCACTTGATGAGACAGTCACTTGAGGAGACAACCATTTGACAAAGCAAACACTTGAGGAGACAGTCTTTAGAAGAGACAGCCACTTGAGGGCAAAATCTTTTGAGGGATATTTCTATGGGGGTACCGTCTTTTGAGAAGTTATTCACTTGAGGAGACAGTAACTTAAGGAGCAGTCACTTGAGGAGAGTTTCACTTGAGGAAACAGTCACTGGGGGTTCAGCCATTTTGGAACATCTACTTGAGTAGACATTCATTCTAGGAGAAAGTCACGTGCGAAAAATTTCACTTGAGGATACATTCATTTGATGAAACAATCACTTGCGGAGACAGTCATCCGAGGAGAGAGCCAATTGAGGAGACAGTCACTCGGGGAGAGAAAGGTTTGAGGAGACAGTCTTTTGAGGAGACATTCCATTGAAGTCTGTCGTTTGGGGAATCAGTCACTTGAGGAGACGGTTATTTAGTGAGACAGTCGCTTGAAAATAGTCACTTGAGGAGACAGTCTTCTGAGGAGACAATCATCCGAGGAGAGAGAATCACTTGAGGAGACAGTCACTTGAGGAGACATTCAATTGAGGACTGTCATTTGGAGAATAAGTCACCTGAGAAAACAGTCACTTGAGGAGACCGACATTTGAGGATCCATTCACTAAAGCAGACAGTACTTTGATGAGAGAATCGTTTTGGAAACAACGATTTGAGGAGATGGTGACTTGAGGAAACCGTCACCTGGGAGTCAGTCACCTGGAAAAATTCATAAGAGGAGACAGTCTTCTGAAACAGTCATTTGATTAGACAGTCATCCGAAGAGAGAGAGAGAGAGAGTCACTTGAGGAGACAGTCACTTGAGGAGACGGTGTTTTGAGGACACATTAAATTGAAGACTGTCATTTTTGGGAATCAGTCACTTGAGGAAACAGTCACTCGAGGAGACATACATTTGAGGATCCATTCCTTGGAGGAGACACTAGTTTGATAAGACAGTCACTTTGGAGACAACAATTTAAGAAGACTCTGACTTGAGGAAACAGTCATTGGGGAGAGATTCACTTTGGAGAAAGTCACTAAATAGAAGTTCAATTGGGGATACAGTCGTTTGAGGATACAGTCAATTGATGAGACGGTCACTTGAGAAGACAACCACTTGAGAAGGCAGTCACTTGAGGAGACAGTCACTTGAAGAGACGGTAACTTGTGAAGCAGTCACTTGAAGAGAATTTCACTTGAATTCCACTGTGGAGTCAGCCAGTTTATACACATCCACTTTAGTAGACATTCATTCTAGGAGAAAATCATGTGCAAAAACAGTCACTTGAGAATACAGTCATTTGATGAAACAATCACTTGAGGAGACGCTCATCCGAGGAGAGAGCCAATTGAGGAGACAGTCACTCGGAGAGAGAATGTTTTGAGGAGACAGTCTTTTGAGGAGACGTTCAATTGAGGACTGTCATTTGGGGAATCGGTCGCTTGAGGAAACAGTTCACTTGAGGAGACATACTTATGATGACCCATTCATTATAGGAGACACTAGTTTGATGAGACAGTCACTTTGGAGATAACAATTTGAGGAGACTGTGACTTGAGGAAACAATCATTCGGGTCATCTGCCTAAAAACAGTCGCTCGAGGAGACAGTCTTCCGAGGTGACAGTCACTTAGACAGTCATCCGAGGAGAGAGACTTTTGAGGAGACAGTCACATGTTGGGACATTCGTTCGAGGAGCCACTCTTTGCAGGAGACGGTAATTGGATGATGTAGTCACTTTGGATACAACAATTTGGGGAGACCGTGACTTGAGAAAACAGTCATTGGGGAGAGATTCACTATGGAGAAAGTCACTAAATAAAAGTTCACTTGAGGATACAGTCAATTGATGAGACGGTCACTTGAGAAGACAACCACTTGAGAAGGCAGTCACTTGAGGAGACAGTCACTTGAAGAGACGGTAACTTGAGAAGCAGTCACTTGAGGAGAACTTCACTTGAGGAAAAAGCCACTGTGGAGTCAGCCACTTTATAGACATCCACTTTAGTAGACATTCATTCTAGGAGAAAGTCATGTGCAAAAACAGTCACTTGAGAATACAGTCATTTGATGAAACAATCACTTGCGGAGACGCTCATCCGAGGAGAGAGCCAATTGAGGAGACAGTCACTCGGGGAGAGAATGTTTTGAGGAGACAGTCTTTTGAGGAGACGTTCAATTGAGGACTGTCATTTGGGGAATCGGTCGCTTGAGGAAACAGTTCACTTGAGGAGACAGACATATGATGACCCATTCATTATAGGAGACACTAGTTTGATGAGACAGTCACTTTGGAGATAACAATTTGAGGAGACTGTGACTTGAGGAAACGATCATTCGGGTCAGCTGCCTAAAAACAGTCGCTTGAGGAGACAGTATTCCGAGGTGACAGTCACTTAGACAGTCATCCGAGGAGAGAGACATTTGAGGAGACAGTCACATGTTGAGACATTCGTTCGAGGAGCCACTCTTTGCAGGAGACGGTAATTGGATGATGTAGTCACTTTGGATACAACAATTTGGGGAGACCGTGACTTGAGAAAACAGTCGCCGGGGAGTCAGTCACTTAGTAGACAGTCACTTGAGGAGAAGTTCACTGGAGGAGACAGTCACTCGGGGAGAGAATGTTTTGAGGAGACAGTCTTTTGAGGAGACATTCAATTGAAGACTGTCATTTGGGGAATCAGTCACTTGAGGAGACGGTTATTTAGTGAGACAGTCGCTTGAAAATAGTCACTTGAGGAGACAGTCTTCTGAGGAGACAGTCATCCGAGGAGGGAGTCACTTGAGGAGAAGTTAACTGGAGAAGACAGTCATTGAGGGCAAATCAATTGAGGGAGACTTCCATGAGGAGACAGACCTTAGAGGTGACATTCACTTGAAGAGACCGTAACTTGACGAGCAGTCACTTGAGTAGACCTCCAATTGATGACTGTCACTTGAAGAATCAGTCACTTGAGGAAACAGTCTGATGAGGAGATAGCCATTGGAGAAGCCACTCATTAGAGGAGACAGTTGTGTGATGAGACAGCCATTTTGGAGACAACAATTTGAGGAGACCGTGAATTGAGTGCAGAGTCATTGGGGATTCAGTCACTTTGGAGACAGACAATTAAGGAGAAGATCACCTAAGAAGACAGCCATTTTGGGCTGACAATCACTTGAGGAGGCAGTCACTTGAGGAAATGGTCACTTGAAGTGACAGTTTTTTGAGGGCAAAATAATTTGAGAGACATTTTTGTGAGGACACAGTTCATGGAGGAAACAGTCACTTGAGGAGACAGTAATTTGAGGAGCAGTCACTTTAGGAGAAAATCACATGAGGAGACAGTAATTTGAAGAGGCAGTCACTTGAGATGACAGTCACTTGAGGAGACAGTTTTCTGAGGAGACAGTCACTTGAGTAGACATTCACATGAGGAGCCACTCATTAGAGGAGACAGTTGTTTGATAAGAGAGTAATTTTGGAGACAACAATTTGACGAGACTGTGAATTGAGTGCACAGTCACTAGGGAGTCAGTCACTTTAGAGACAGTCAATTAAGGAGAAGATTACTTAAGGAGACAGTCATTTGGGGAATCAGTCACTTCAGGAGACAGTCACTTGAGGCGACAATCACTCGAGAGGACAGTCACTTGAGGAGAACTTCGCTTGAAGAAACGGTCGCTTGAGGGCAAAATTATTTGAGTCAAGAATATATGAAAGACGACGATTATGCTATTTGCTGTGAAACAATTTGAACATTGTTCAATAGAACGTGCAAAAGCCAATCAGGTGATAATGTGAACCAGCTCAGTAAACGTGAAAACGGTCCTTGGTTTTTGGGATAACTGTCATGAACCCGATGTTTTCTTTGAGGCAAAAATTTTCATCGATGTTAACTATAAATGAAAAGATTGTGACTAAAACGATTTGAAAAGATTGGAAAACTAAGGTACCTTTAGTGATAGAAAGTTCATTATTGTCTCATCTCAAAGCAACTGTTGAAAAAGTGTTATTTGAGGCTTTTCCGACTTATCGCGAAATGTCTCACTGTCTCCTCAAGTGACCGTCTCCTCAAGTGACTTTCTCCTCAAGTCGCTTGAGGAGACAGAATTTTGAGAAGGCAGTCTGATGCAGACGAAATGATTTGAGGAGACAGTCACTCTTGAGCCAGTCACTTGAGGAGAAAGTCGTCACTCTTTAGCCAGTCACTGGAAGAGGAAGTCGCCTTAGGAGACACATATTTGAGAAGACAGACTAATGAAGACGAAATTACTTGAAGATACAGTCACTCTTGAGCCAGTCACTTGAGACAGAATTTTGACAGAATTTTGAGAAAGCCGAAATTTTGAGATGAAGACAAAATTACTTGAGGATACAGTCACTCTTGAGCCAGTCACTTGAAGCAGAATTTTCACAAAATTTTGAGAAGGCAGTCTGATGCAGAAGAAATGATTTGAGGAGACAGTCGCTCTTGAGCCAGTCACTTGAGGAGAAAGTCGTCACTCTTAAGCCAGTCACTTGAGGAGGAAGTCGCCTGAGGAGACACATATTTGAGAAGACAGACTAATGAAGACGAAATTATTTGAGGGTACAGTCACTCTTGAGCCAGTCACTTGAGGAGAAAATCTTCACTCTTAAGCCAGTCACTTGAGGATGAAGTCACTCGAGGAGATAATCGCTTGAGAAGACAAAAACTTCATAAGATCGTCTAATCGCTTGAGGAGACACATATTTGAGAACACAGTCTAATGAAGAAGAAATTATTCGAGGAGACAGTCACTTGAAGCAGAATTTTCACAAAATTTTGAGAAGGCAGTCTGATGCAGAAGAAATGATTTGAGGAGACAGTCACTCTTGAGCCAGTCACTTGAGGAGAAAGTCGTCACTCTTAAGCCAGTCACTTGAGGAGGAAGTCGCCTGAGGAGACACATATTTGAGAAGACAGACTAATGAAGACGAAATTATTTGAGGGTACAGTCACTCTTGAGCCAGTCACTTGAGGAGAAAATCTTCACTCTTAAGCCAGTCACTTGAGGATGAAGTCACTCGAGGAGATAATCGCTTGAGAAGACAAAAACTTCATAAGATCGTCTAATCGCTTGAGGAGACACATATTTGAGAACACATTCTAATGAAGAAGAAATTATTCGAGGAGACAGTCACTTGAAGCAGAATTTTCACAAAATTTTGAGAAGGCAGTCTGATGCAGAAGAAATGATTTGAGGAGACAGTCACTCTTGAGCCAGTCACTTGAGGAGAAAGTCGTCACTCTTAAGCCAGTCACTTGAGGAGGAAGTCGCCTGAGGAGACACATATTTGAGAAGACAGACTAATGAAGACGAAATTATTTGAGGGTACAGTCACTCTTGAGCCAGTCACTTGAGGAGAAAATCTTCACTCTTAAGCCAGTCACTTGAGGATGAAGTCACTCGAGGAGATAATCGCTTGAGAAGACAAAAACTTCATAAGATCGTCTAATCGCTTGAGGAGACACATATTTGAGAACACAGTCTAATGAAGAAGAAATTATTCGAGGAGACAGTCACTTGAGGAAATAGTCGCTTGAGGAGACTAAAGTTTGAAAAAATCTAATGAAGAAGAAATTATTTGAGGAGACAGTCACTTCTAGGCCAGTCTTTTTAGAAGAAAGTCACTCTTAAACCAGTTATTGGAGGAGAAAGTCACTTGAGGAGAGAGTCGCCCGAGGAGACACATATTTGAGAACACAGTCTAATGAAGTAGAATATATTCGAGAAGACAGTCACTCTTGAGCCAGGCACTTGAGGAAAAGTCACTCTTAAGACATTCATTTGAGGAGAAAGTCACTTGAGGAGATAATCGCTTGAGTACACAAAAATTTCAGAAGACCTATTGAAGAAGTAATAATTCGAGGAGACAGTCACTTTTAAGCCAGTCTTTTTAGGAGAAAATAAGACTTATGCTAGTCACTTGATGTGAAATTCGAAATTCACTGGATGAGATAGCCGCTTGAGGAGAACAGTCTAATGATGAAGAAATAGTTTGAGGATTAAGTCAATCTTAAGCCAGTGACTCGCGAAAAAAATCACTCCTAAGCCAGTCACTTTAGGAGAAAATGAGAAAGTCACTTGAGGAGATGGTCGCTTGAAAAGAGGTTAAAAACAAATAAAAATTTCTGTGCAATTATTATGATATAGTCTGATGATGATTTAGTGCCGAGATCAAATTCAGATAAACGTATATACAAAAAAAAACTATCAATTCAAAACTTTGTCTCAATTTTATTAGAAAAATTTATTTTTCTCTCTATATTTAGTCAAAAATATTTCATTTTTTTAAATTAAACCTAACGAGGAAACTTTTCAAAAAAAGCTACGCCAGAGGCGGATGCAGGATTTTCTGGAGGGGGAAGGGGAGGAATAAAATTTTTTAAAAAATTTGTCGAATATTTTTTAGGTCAACCAAATTGATATTTTGAGCGTTCGCTAATCTTTGGTTAAAAAAAAACAGACGAAAACAAGCCAAAGCAGGAGCGTTTTTAGGCACTTTTTGGAAAAATTTGACAAAAATTTTGCGTTTTATTGGTGCGTTCTCCCTCAAAACTGATAAGTTTTGGCTCCGAAGGCGCCTTTAAAAAAATTCAAGTCTGCATCCTAAAGTTGATATCTCAAAAAAAAAACAAGCCGGGAATCTTTGGGTCGGCAGGGGGCCGAGTTCCTGAGAGAAAGGTGCTTACGCCCCTTGCGTTCTCTAATTCGGCTTATGAGCAACGTGCCTCTTATTTGAAACTGTTGAAACTGTGTAATTGGAACTTAGAGGCCAGCGCTTCATCACATGTTTAAAAATTTGAAAGTGGAATCCAGAAACAAAAGTTTTACGGATTACAAGATTGAATTTTTTCTACCGTGTTTTTTTTTGGATGAAAAATTATCATGAAATCCACGAGTAGTTTTAAATTCAGTAAAATATCAAAGATTGGAACATTTTTCATGCGGCTTGCACAACAATCATGCGGATTTAATAGCCGTTGATAAACACTCATTTCGAACATCTCATTTTTCAATTTGTGGTTTTATGTTTTCGAGTTATGTTATTTCAGTTTTTATTCACAGATTAGACTAACGTTTTTTGCCTCCACTACGTCAATTGGCTGTTGTTTGAAACCGATCTCATTGTTTGGACTTATATTTGTTTATTTCGAGACAAAAATCATTTTTTGAAACAAAAAGTTCAATCAATTTTAAGGAGCAATTCAAGAAATAGTCGTGGGAAAATAAAAATGATGCGTTATGATAATTTGATTAAGGAGGTAATTATCTTTTTTGCGGATAATTTTAGGGCTAATTTTTTATTATCAAATTATTGCTAATTTTTGAGTGTTTTCGAAATTTAGCAAACAAAATCGAATCAAAAGAAATCGCCATCATCGTTGAAAAACCGGACCCAGACACTGCTGAGTAACACTCAATCGATCTTTTATTGGAAACTGAAGACATAAACCAAGTTTACGCTAAGGAGTACCGTCAGAAATACGCAATCGATACAGTTTTGAGAGGAATGGGGATTTCTTTTGGCTGCGTGAACACAATTATAGACCTGATTTTGATGAAAACGTTCCAGCAGCTGTTGATCGATTTCAAGAAATGGTTGATCGGCGAAATGAAAAGAGACAATTGATGAAAAACCCTAGCCTTAAAATACTTAGCCTTTACAATATAAACCACTAACCTCTCTAAAAATATAAATTACTGCAATTTTTTTTGGTTCAAAAATAAATAAGTTTTTGATGATTCCGGCATCTAAGAAAAGTGATAAGAATCAATTTCAATAGATTTTTGTGGTCTGAAATAACAAAAACAAATCAATTCTCATGTTGCCATTAGACGTTAAAACGGAGCAAAAAATTGTAATAATCCAGTGTTTTTTATCAAATTTAAAATTATTTAACATAGCCAATCGAAGTTTGGAATAGTGTAATGCACGCAAGTAATGACAAAAAAAACAACGACTTTGTTAAAAAAAATGTTTGAACTTCAAAGAAACAAAAAGATGCCTTTTAAGTTCTTTCAGAAACGATTTAAGAATGGCGCTTTTTTGATGATAACATTAACCCAACTTGAGAAAGCTGGATCAACAGGTAAAGTTTTTCTTCCGCTGGAAATCTTGAGATTACATTTCAATTTCGAAACTAGAAAACCAACTCCTCGTTCATGTTTGAAGAGTGCTGTTTGAGTAATTTTCAGCATGAGTTTTATTTGAATTTTAGAAATTCATCTATACATATAGTTCATCAATAAGTTTGAATGCAGATCTGTAGTTATTAGAGCATTTTAAGTTTTTTTTCCTGAAAAAAAAACAGACAAAAAAACATCAAGACACACCTTCATTGCGAGAGAAAAAATGAGCAAGGCCTACGTTCAACTGCGTTCATTACTCTTAGCAATCCAAGTAAAATCAGTTAAACTAATTTCTTGGCATTTTATTCTATTCTGCTACTGTTCTTGCATATATTTTGCTACTATTCTTGCATATATCAAAAAAAAACAACAGAAAAATATTGCAGAATGGTTTTACGGCCTACTAGGTTCATAAAACTATGTTTCATGAACCTAGAAGTTTCTCAGTCTGAAAAGAAGTTCCATGTCGAATATATACATTGATACTATGATACTATGTGAGATACAGGATAATTATAGGATGATTTTCACATAATATGTAGAATATTTATTTAATAATTTGAAATTGAAATTAGGATTTTCACTTTTTCGAACGACGAAAAAGTTTTAGGTCTGATTAAGGATCTCTGATCAAGATACGTTTATCTAAATGTTCTACCAACAAAATCAGAATATTTTTTTGTTTTCGAATCACCAGAAACACTAGCCCTTAGATAGGTTTGATTGATTTTGAATCCTTTTTTTGTGATTTTAAAAACGCATCTTGGTTAAAAATTCGCAGAAAACTTAGTTTGGGAAAAACTCGGGCGACCTGCATTACGAGGCCAAACTGTGCATTTAGTGAACTGTAAGCGGAATCCGTTGTTCTTCTTTTCGTCTTTAGTTTCCTTTGATCGTTCCGACAAAGTTTTAAAATGTTAAAGACTTGTTTCTGGAATCCAGGAACATAAAAAAAAATTGGGCACCTATCTAGAGTACAGTTGGGCCTTGTAATCTAAAAATGAAGAAATGTAAAATCCGCCACCCTCGAGAAATTCCCAGATCCGCGCCTGTATATTTGGTCATGAAAAAAAAAACAAATTTGTACAAAATGGAGAAAAATAGGAACATTTTTTAGTTTGAGGATTTTTTGAGGTGTTTTTACTCCCAAAGCTGAGCTGAAAAGCTGCCGAATGGCAGCGAACGACAAACATTAACTTTAAAACCAAACTACGCAAGCAAAGCGGAAAAAACCTAAGCAACCGCAAGAAGATGGCAATATATGCACATTTGAGGCTAAAGATATGCTCCACGAGGAAAACTGCTGCACATGTAGCTCTTACGGACAATTAGCCAAGCACCAGCGGCGGCTCCATTTGCGCGAGCAACTTATACAGCCTAGCCAAACTAAAATCATCTAGGAATAAATCATGTCACAAGAAAAAACAAACTGTGCGCAAGCTATTGCATTGTTTGCCTAACCCTGTCACCTCCCCATCTAACACCATAGACTTAAACGACTTGCGAACAATCAATTGTAAATTTAGA
This sequence comes from Symsagittifera roscoffensis, assembly GCF_963678635.1. NCBI lineage: Eukaryota > Metazoa > Xenacoelomorpha > Acoela > Convolutidae > Symsagittifera > Symsagittifera roscoffensis. Next base: position 43,641,497 of record NC_087069.1, on the reverse strand, counting down.
AATCAAACAACAAAAAATATATCCATTTGGGCTGAGCAGGTAACGCAATAAAGAACATGAGATAACACAAGTGTAATGGGAAACGAACACGCCTGAGGCTGAAGATGTGTTCCATGAGGATAGCTGCTGCACCATACAGCCCTTACTAAGAATCAGTCGAGGATCAGCGGTGGCTCAATTTGCGCCAGCTGCCTATACAGCATATCAGAATTAAATTCATTTTGGAATAAATCACATGACACAACAACAGGCAAATTGTACACTAACTAATTCAATGTTTGCCTAACCCTGCCATTTCCACCAACTAATATAAAAGTCTTAAATGATTTCCGAACGAAAAAATCTCAGCTTAGAAATTAAACTGAGAAAAAAACCATTTGGGCCGAGCAGGTAACGCAAAAAAGAACATAAGCTAACGCGAGGGTTATGGGAAACAAAAACTCCTGAGGCTGAAGATATTTTCCATGAGGACAACTGCTGCACCATACAACCCTTTCTAAGAATCAGTCGAGCACCAGCGGCGACTCCATTTGCAGGAATATACAGCCATTACTGAGAACCAGTCGAGCACCAGCGGCGGCTCCATTTGCGGACTATACAGCATAGCCGAACAAAATTCATTTAGGAATAAATCATGACAAAAAAACAGACAAACTATGCTTAAGCTATTGCACTTTTTGCCTAACCCTGGCACTTACCCCCTCTAATATCATAGACTGAAATGATTTGCGAACAAGCAATCGTAAGCTTAGAAACCGAACAACGAAAAAAGCCATTTGGGCTGAGCAGGTAAAGAACATAAGCTAACGCAAGGGTAGTGGGAAACGAACACTCCTGAGGCTGAAGATGTGTTCCATGAACCCCGCTGCTGCACCATACAGGCCTTTCTGAGAATCAGCCGAGCACAAACGGTGGATCCATTTGAGCGAGCAGCCTATATAGCTTAGCCTAACAAAATGCATCTAGGAATAAATAAGTCACAACAAAAGGCAAATTGTGCACAGCCTAAGGCACTGTTTGCCTCCCCCTGACCCCTCCCCCACCTAACATAAAAGATCTAAATGATCTCCAAACGATCAATCGTAAACTTAGAAAGCAATCCAAGAAAAAGCAAGTTGGGTTGAACATGTAACGCAAAAAAAAGAACATAAGCTAACACGAGGTTAGTGGGAGACACAAACTGCTGAGGCTGAAGGAATTTTTCATGAGGACAACTGCTGCAGCCCTCACGGAGAATCAGCCGAGCACCAGCGGGGTCTTCAGTTAAGCTAGCGGCCTATACAGCATAGAAGTAGCCAAACTAAATTCATCTAGGATCAAAACTTATGACACAGCAAAAGACAAACTGTGTGCAAGCTAACGCACTGTTTGCTTACCCCCCCCCCTATACCCTCCACCAGCTAATACAGAAGACTTAAGACATTTGCGACCGACCAATCATTAACTTAGAAACCAAACTAAGAAAAAAGCCATTTGGGCTGAACAGGTAAAGAATAAAAGAATCTAAGCTAACACAAGTGGAGTGGGAAACAAACACAACTAAGGCTGAAGATACGCTTCAGAAGGACAACTATTGCACCCGATGAACCGCAGACCAAACCAGCCGAGCTCTATGTGCACCAGCGGCCTAAGCAGCAAAGGATACCTTAACCTATTGCAAAAAATTACACACGACACAACACAAGATACACGGTGTGCGAGTAGATGCCCGGTTTGACTAATCCCTCATCTAAATTAGAAGCCTCTAAATTAGAAGCCTCAAGCTTGAACTTAGAAACTGAATTAAGAAGGAAACTTCTTGGGCTGAGCAGACACCGCCAAAATAATCCAAGCTAATACTAGAAAACGGTAAACACACATATCTGCGGCTGACATTTCTGCACCATATAGCATACCCAGAGATTCAGACCATCGAAGTTTCCACCAGAGTGGGCATAGCGAAACTTCAAAACTTCATAACCACTCACGCGACGTAACAAGATCAACTGGGCGCAAGCAAATGCAAAGAGAACCAGTCGAGCACCAGCAACGTTTCCATGTGCATCAGCGAGCTAAACAGCTGAGTACACTTTTTAAGTTGCACTGAAATCACACGACCAAAGATAAACTAGGAGCCGAAAGCTTCAAAAGCGCAGCAAACACGCAACCTAACCCAGCCTTAGGAACCAAACCAAGCAAATTTTCACATGAGCTGTGCAAGCAACGGAAGAAAACGACCTAACTGAATTGGATAACATACAGAACTGGTCTAAAGAGACACTTAAGGAGGACAACTGCTTGATCAAACAGCCAATGCAGAGAACTGGCTGAGCAGCAGCGATAACTCTATCGTCACCAGCAGCCTTATTAGCATTCAAACGTTTTTTAAAATACTAAAAAATAAACAGGCGAAACATCACAAGACAAACTGTACAGATGCAAATGCACAGTTTGCCTACTCCCCCGGCTAAACTGATATCCTCATGAACCAAGGCAGCAAGCATCCTAAGCCATAGAAATCAAAATAAGCGAAAGGTCACTTCAGCGAAAAGTCACTTCAGAAGGTGAAGAAACGCTCTAGGAGGACAATAAATGCAACAGCGAAATCCTCAGGAGCGTAGCGCACACGCAAACTCATACTCAAAAGTCAAACAAAGAAAAAAATTTTGGGACTAGCCGGGAACGCAAAACAAATTTTAAGCTTTCAGTAGACGAGGGAAAATACACACACTCGAGGCTGAGGAGAAGCTCCCCGAGGACAGCTGCTGAACCAGACAGCCACCACAAAGAACCAGTCGGGCACCAGCGATGACTCGATTCCCACCAGTGGCCTCAATAGCTTAAGAAACATTTGAAAAATACAGTCTACACAAACCACACGAAACAGCGCAGGACAAACTATTAAAGATCAAGAGCTCAGTGTGTCTATTCCATTCCATTAACCTGAAAACTCGGAGAGCGTAGCAAACAAACAACCTTACCAAACCATGAAAGCAAAACTATGCAAAAAATCACTTGTTCTGTGCAGATAAGAAACAACCTAAGCTAGCACTAGGGAAGAGAACAACATTCACACCAAAAGCTCGAATGACCCTACATGAGGACAACTGTTAGAACAAACAGCACACATAGAGAACTAGCTGAGCACCAAGGTCAACTCCAACTGCACCTGCGGTCACAATAGCAATAGTTTTTCTAAATCAAAGACACCAAGAGCACAACCAAATCTAAAACACCGAAAGCCTGAAGAGACCCTGCAAATATAACATTTAAAATTAAATTGAGCAATAAGCCACTTGAGTTGAGCAAGAAACGCAAAAAACAAGCTAGCACTAGACGAGGGGAAACATACACAACTGAGGCTGAAGAGACGCTCCACGAGGTAAGCTGCTGCACCATACGGCCCACACGGAGAGCAGCTAAGAAACAGCGATGGCTCCTTTGCACCAGTGGCCTAAACAGTATAGCCACATTTAATAAAATACGTTAATTCAACCCAAAATACACAACACAAGATACACAACTGTACTGTTGCTCTGCGCGAGCAAGAGTACAGTTTCCTTAGCTCCTAGCCCCCGCAGCAACCTGGAAGCCTCAAAAGTGCAGCTATCGAAAACAATTTTAATAAGAAACTATGCCATGAAAAATGAACATTTTACCCGAGAAAGCAACGCAAAAAAGAACCTAAGTAAGGGGAAAAACAGAACGCTCGCTGAGGTTCAAAAGACGCTCCAGGAGGACAACTGGTGGGACAGATAGCCTACTCAGAGAAATCGATGAGCACCAGCAGCCTAAGAAGCTTAGAAAAACTAGTTATAACGTCACATTTATACCGCGAAACAAAACAAGACAAACTGTGAGTGCGGTAATCCACAGTTTGACTAATCTTTCAGTTAAACTGAGTGTATCATGAGCACAGCCAACAGGCACCCACCTAAACCTTAGAAACCAAACAAAGAAACATTTTTCTTGAGCTCAGCAGCCAGCGCAAAAAAGACCTAAGCTAGCACTAGGGAGATAAGCACACCCGATACCCGAGTTTTAAGAGACGCACCAGGATGAAAACTGCTGCGTATTACACTCCCCGCAAAGTATCAACCGAGCATCAACAAGAAATAAATCTTCACAAGCAGCTTAAACAGCTATCGAAGTTTCTTAAAACCTCAAAAAAATCAAATGACACGACACATCAAAAACAGTGAATGAGAGAATATACCGTTTGCCCAACCCTCAGCTAAATTGATACCCAGAAAAACGCAACGTACAAAAAACCTTAAACTAAGAAATTAGCCATTTGAGCTGAGCAGCCAACGAAAAACCTCGAAAAATAACCTAATTGAAATGAGTTCTAATTAGATTCTAGGAGTTAGTTCTTATTCTTTAGAAGTTTCATGAACTTAATGGGTAATGACGTTATTTTTTCTAAAGGAATTGTTCTTTCGGGAGAATTTTTTGTCAATTTTTTTTTTCAGTTTTAACAATTTTTACCTTAGAAAATTAAGTAATGTTTAACACGCGTGCAAAATTTATCTGTGAAGTTTGCAAAATTTGAATTGATTTTTTTCGACAAATAAGCAAAATTTTAATTCAGTTTTTCATAAGAAGCATTTTTTTCAATTTTTATACGAAGAATGTAAGTTTTTTTGAAATTTTCTGCAAATTGTAGAAAAAAAATTTAAATTTTTCATAACTTTTCAATTTTTTTTTTGTAAAATGCAAGTTTTTTTGTGGTTTCTCGTGACTTCTTATTGTTGTTTTTTGTTGTTTCTCATGAATTCAACTTATTTTTTCTCATAACGCAAAATTTTATTGTTAAAATCTTGTTGACTTTGTTGACATTGACCACTTTTCCTTATGCTATTACCGTTTTTTGTGTTGTTTTTCATCAAAGACATGCAAAAATTAGCTTTCGAAATAATTAAAGACTGAGCGAAGAAAAACTAGATATTAGAAAATTTAGTTAAATATTAACAGTGAAAGAAAAAATGCAGGGGTTTCTATGAGAAAAGGCGAAAAAAAATATCAATTTTTTTTCTACAAAATATGAAAACTATTTCAATGTTTTGACATTATGCAAAAAAAATGGTTTCATTTTTTTTGTTCAAAATGAACAAAGTGTTTCAATCTTCTTGACAGGAAGCCAAAAAAATTTTGTTTTGTCAAGTTGCAAAAAGTGTTTAATTTTTTTTCCTACAAAATGCGAAAAGTGTATGAATTTTTTGGACAAAATGCAAGAAAAGCTCAAATAATTATTCTTTTGTTCAGAATTTTAGTGTTTTCTCTAACTTGTGATCAAAAAATCAGCAAGTTTCAAATGATGCGTTTTCCAAAAATTGTATTGCTATTCTGACTTGTGTTCTAATTGTTTTTTCCATCAATTGGTTTGTTTCACCTTGAGCTACTCACCTATTTTCTTGAAAAAAAAATTGAAAAAAGATCACAAAAGCAAAACAAGAGTTTTGGAGGTTCCAATAGAACGCAGAGCTGCTTGAGATTGGTTTGGTTGTTGTGTTGCTGGATATGTATTTGCTTAATAGCTTTCAGCTTCGATAACATTTTCAACAGATCCTGTATCCTACCAAGGAAAGAGGAAGATGTCGACTGGTTGAGCCGTATAACTTGAGGAATCTCGGGCTAGTTCATCTCAACTTGAACCGACACTTCTTCCATCATTGGAATTGAACCTCTGTGATGTTTAAATCCATTATTGGTTGCTCGTTGAAATCTCTTCAATCTCTTCAACTTGTGCCAAAAATAATCCAGAGACTGTTTTTTTTCGCATTGGGTTTGTACTAGATCACCTGAAAATTTTAACCATTACTTCAAGTTGCTGTTTTCCACTGAAAAGATACCTTTGAGCAATAAATTGAGTAAAACAACTGAGTAAAACAAGAATAAGTTTTCCTTATTTGGTCTGTAGTCGCGTCCAGTCAGTCTTCAGCTTCCTTTCGTTTGTTTTTTTTTATTAAAAGTATTGTACAATCAGATATCAATTACCATTTCAGGATTTTTTTACACAATTTTGTTTCAACTGGAAGCTACATCAATTGGAACTGATTTCTTTCTGACTTTCCTGAACATTAAAATAAATGGGTCAAGACATTACAATTTCTTTTCTTCTAAATTTTTATGTGTTCCAAAGTAAGCGTATTTTCTCCCATTTTGTAAATTTTTTTAAATTCGTTCTTTATTTACTGACATGCCGTCACTGAAGAGAAACCAAAGAATTGAAAATCTTAAATGTGGCAGAGAATACACTCGCTCACAAATGTCAAGACATCATACGCACTGTAGCGTTTGAAAGTATCTGAACTGTAATTTTTATATATATAGCAGCGAGTAAATGAATGTTCATACCAAGAAAACGCATTCCATTTCTGTTTGCTTTTGTTGTCAAAATGACAAAATGACAAAATGTCAATTATGACTAACTTCAAAAAATTATTCAGCAACTTATACGCAACTTTTTACATTAATATTGTCATAATTTGACCTTATATTTTGTTCAAATAATATAACTGTCGAAGAAACTAAAGGAAGCAACAAAAAGGTAATGGCGGCAAGAGTAGCTTATAGAGAACTTGTCTGAGATAAATTGGCCATAGACAATAAAATTATCGGTAATCGATACAATTTTTCCAATAAATTACCTTATTACAGCAAAATTGCATGCAAAATCAAAACTTTTGCCAGATCTAGACAGAATAGAAATCAAAATGTTTTATTAAAGACCTACATTTACCAAATTTTTCGTATAAAAACTAAAGAAATCTCTTGTAGAAAGATTTTTTAAAGAAAATAATAAAAGTTTTTGCTGGAATTTTGCTGGATCAGCGAAACTGATAGTTTTGGCAGAACTATATGTCCAAATTTCTTAAATGATTTGATGTTTGACACAAACAACCTCGAAGAAATTCACCTTAGTTTTCTTATTTTCCCTCTGGTTTAGCTCATTTTTGATTCATTTAAAAAATTTGGAGGAACTATAGTATTATTTCGAATCATTTTTGCCGAAGATTTTATTGCAAACTTGTTAAATAGATGCAGATTTGTGTCTAATTTTTCTCAGTTAAATTTCACCAAGCTTCTTTCGGTAACTTTAGGAAAAATCAAAGAGTCAGAACTCGGTCTCATTGCGTATTTCTACTTGTATTTCATTTTCTGGCAAAATGAAGTCAATAGCGAGAAAAATATTTTAAAACTTAAAATTTCTTCGGAAAAACTATAATAATTTATGTTGTAGAAGCAAAGGAGAGATTTTGAGCATTTATGAAAAGTCTTAGTTGAGGTGTAACACCATTCTAATATGCTTGTATTTTTCTACATTTTTCTTAATACATAATCAGTGATCCCAGAAAGCTATTCTTTATCTTATACACGAAGGACCGCCGGCCAATACGTAAACCCCTTCTAAAGATACTTTGATGAGCCGGCCATCTTGTCAGTCATTACACAACAAGCAATTAAAACAGTCGCTGATTTCTAGGCGTCATCATATCAGCAGCCATTGAAAACCGACAAGCGTCAAAATGCGACGGAGCAAAAGAGGAGTTTGCAGCTTGTGGTTGGAACTTTGTGATGAAGCAGAGGAGGAGGGGAGGAGCTTGCCATAGAACAGAGAAGGAGCTTGCAGCTTGGGATTGAAAGTTACGGAAGTTTGCCACTTGGGGTTGACCAAAAGCCTCCAACGGAACATAAAAAAATCATGTTTTTTCAGTTAACTACCTTCATAGTTCACCAAAACAAGTAGTGAATAAATTAGATTACTCCCGAGCAGCCGACTTATTGATTTCGTTCATTTTTGCCGGGCAGGACAATTCACTTATATAATAAAATAGGGCATTTTTCAAACGATCTGGGTTGAACAACGGTACTGATTATCATGTTGGGGTAATACTGAAATTCAGAGACGATTATGGCTTTTGACAAGTTAGACTTAATAAAAACAGAATTGGGAGAAGAAAAATTTTAAAAAGACTAGAAAAAGATTTTTGTTTGTTTAATTTATATTTCAGTTAAACATTTTACAACCTCAGTGGTGTACTTCTCAATTTAATTATAAAACAAAATTATTCGGGACTTATACCCAGATTGAAAACTCACAACGTTAAAAACAAATTGTTATTTCACACCAGAAAACATTCCTACAAAATTTTACCTCTGAGATAAAAATTGCTACAAAATCTAATGACAAGGAGAAAGATAAGCCTCTAAGTTATTGGTAGCAGGAGGTAATTTGCAAACAAAGTTAAATGGGAAAAAATCCTTCCAAAATAATTGAAAATTTTTCAATAATATTTCCATTTGTTGGTCAAATGGCAAAATGTTTTTATTTTGAAATAAACATTTGATTGAGCTCAAATGTTTTCCATTTAAAAATTTCACGTTGACACAATCAGAAGACGCGATCAAGGAAGAACAAGCAAAACGACGAGCGAATCGACAACGATAGAAGACTAACTGCATGATCAGGCCGGAGATGATTCAAAGTTAAATCGATGGGTCATGGCTGAAAAAAGAAAAATGAACAGTTATGATTGAGAAATTGTCCGCACATACGATAAAATCATATATTTGATGGAGGAGAAAACATGATATTGTCGAGTGAAAGCAGAATGAAACTGGAAAAAAATTACAAATGCGTGGATAAAATGAAAGAGAAACACGACAAATTGACATCAACGTGGACAACAACCAACTTACTGAAAAAGCCGACAACAGGAAACCCATAACGTTACACAAACTTTTCATCAAAAAATCTTGTAAAATGACTATTGTGGCTAGCCCGAAGTGTTTACCAGTAATAAATCTCAATAAAGCTCAGAAAAGTGTCAAAGACATGATTCCATAGAAATATTGTCGCATGCCAGCAACCAATCCATTGATCTAGAAAACCAGCAACTGAGAGAAAAAACAGTAGAATTAGAGATGAACAACTTAAAAACGAAACAAAGATTTTCTGAGCAATTGTTAGAATTTAAGAGCACGAGCGCAAAAAAAGGAGCAAGGCTAACTGAAGAGCTTTGTGAAATGAACTTCTCGTATGCCAATAAGCAACCGGAACTCACAAGTGTCAGAAGCAAAAAATAAGTTTCTCCAGAAAGAAGTGACTGATATGTAGCTCCAGATGGAAAATCAGTCACATTCGACGAAATGGAACCAGAAAAGACCTACATAAAAGACTGAGTAAAATCATTTAATCAATCAGATGAACAAAATCACGAGGCAAAAGTAAGACTTAAACATGGTGATTCAAGAAGATCACTTGAAAAGCGATTTCATGACAGTTATTCCGAAAAACTAAAAAGACAGAGAGTTTTGAAATTGGAACTTAGCATAAACTAGTCTAACAAAAATAAAGTTAGAAGCACTTTCTGGTGATCCACTGGAATGGCCAGAAAAATCAGAATTATTCACAGCAACATTGCATAACGCAAACATAACACAATGCAAAATATGAACTATCTGGAAGGCCTTGTTTCTGGCAAAGCTAAACAGGTTCTGACAGGACTCAGCTATGATGGCAATCAATATGAACATGCAAAAAAACTATTGTCTAGGCAATACTTTCAGCCAGATATCATAGTTGATACTCAATTAAAGCTGTTACAGAAATTCACATTTTTAAGAATACACGATTATCATCAAAAATCGAAATTTGCACCCATGGTGGGTAAGCTTGTAAGCATTTTGACAAACTTTGAATACGAAGTTGATTTGAAATCAATTTCAAATATAAACTTGATATTGAGCAATTTTTAGCTTGATCTCTCTTCTTAACTAAAAGGAAATGCTTCCATCCAAAGCTAAGCTGAGCTAAATGAATGGCTCAATGATGTGGCCTTACTGCTTGATCACTTAATTGAAAAGTGAAGTCATGTACCTAGAGGAGCAACTGAAACACGGAAATCGAATCACATGCACCATGCAAATTTCAGAACTTATGTTACACAAGACAAGATCCAGGACTTCAAAAACAATAGCACAAATCAAGGCTTTTATTGCAACAAAAGGATAAACAAACTCTGCAACTGTCCGGTTTCCACCATGATAA
>NC_087069.1:43599855-43631264 GCF_963678635.1 Symsagittifera roscoffensis | reverse complement strand
CTAATTCGAAATTATTAATTGGTATTTATGCGCAAATTGTGGAATGAAGGGCTTTTAATTAGATCTTTGTTGCATGCTAAGTCAATGGTAAAAGTTTGTGGGTAAAAATTTTGAATTTTTATCGAAAAAATTGAAAAACTTTCAAAAAAAATTCAAAACACAATAATATTAGCTATAGTTCGAACGTTTAAACTAATTTACTGGATAATCTTACTTTCGATCTATCTTAAACAAAGCTGAAACCTACTAAAACTTCGAAAAAAGTCAAATTTTTTGAGAGAAAAAAAATTAAACTACAAAAAATATATAAATCACTGCATTGTATAACAAAGTTTACCTTAAAATTTTACTTTTTAAAATCAAAAAACCAATATAATACGGATTCTTGAATAAATTTACTACATCAGATCAGTTTTTATAAGTTCACTGGTTCTGTATGATTTCCATCATCTTGAACTTGTCTTTTTGGATAAAAATAACTAAGTCCTTTCTTTGTCTGTTCATATGTAGCAACCATATGACTTACTTCTGAATCCTCTGTTAGTAGAAGTAATGTTTATTGCTCTTCTGTACTTTGACATGGGTCCATCTCCAGAATCTTCTAGAATTCGTTTGTTTAATCCTTGGTGCTAATTTTGAATTTTTCTGTTTTGTTGTCATAGCAGCAATAAGTTTTGCTACATAAACATAGCACTTCTTTGCACCTAAATACTTCTTTGAAAAGTCCCTGCTCCCGTTTATCATGCTTTTTATGGATACCGCAACACGTTCGAGGGAAGAAATTAGATTTTGCATCTGCTTTGAAAGCAGTCATTTTCCCTCTTTTTTTTTTCCAAATGTCTCTTTTTATGGTTGGATACAGTCAAATAAGTTTTCTTCAGTGCCAAGTAAAGTGAGTCTGTATTCATCTCCAACTCAAACTTGTTTACATCGCAGAACTTGTCAAAGAGTTTATAGTAAAGTTCAACATTCTCAGCTTTGCATACTTAAGTATAAAAAGCCAATAATGATGGGTTCTCCGTGCACAATAATTGATTTCAACAAATCCACCTCATACAAGTCTTTTTCAATTGTAATTATTCTTTCGAACAATGGCTCATTGGTCGCTTTATGAGCTTTTTCATCGTCAGATACTTCGTAATTTTATTCCTGGATCTATCCATGATCTGATATCATAGGAGGAATTGCCTAAAAAGCTTCGTAGTTTCTGCTACAACTCCCAACAAAGGGTTTTCATCTCCTTCCCTTCTCGCACCAACCACTGATTGAACACAATTATTGAATCATTTCCCAGGAAAATATTTAACAAGACGGTAAATTTTGGTGCACTGCAAACCAAGTTCCAAATAAAAGTTGAATAGAGGAGTTATAACTGTTCCATTTTCTAGCTTCAAACTAGATATCAGCATTCTCCGAGGATGTTTTAACATTTCACTTTCGATTGCGTAACTTTTCTTGAAGTCTCCAACATAGTTTCTTCCAGCCTCAGTGCTTTTGAAATTTGGAGAAAAATTGGCAAATTTTGGTTTTAGTTAATTTGGAACAACTAAATCCCACTGAACATAATCAAAAAGAGATCCATTTTTATTTTTGTTAAAAGGGAGTCTAAAGAAAGAAGTTTTTAATAGGGAAAATAGGTTCTGACATGATTTTTGATCTTTTCATTGATTTTGAAACTTTCCCACCAGTCACACTCCCACATTTCTTCAACTTTGTATCCTTTCACTTTTATGTTTTCCGTCTCATATCATCCATCTCTCTCTCTCTCTCTCTTCTTGTTTACTCGCTCAATATGCTGATCTGTTAAGGAGGGACAAGTTTTCTGGCAAGAACAGAAGTGGTAGTAACATCGCATTGCTTCAAAAACTGTCTTACATTGATCAGAATAACCGTCTACACTAAAACAGTCGATTATTTTTTGTTTTCCAGATGTAAAAAAGCTCTCAATTTTACATTATGGTCTTGTTTCCTGGTAAAACGACTTGACCATATTCTCAAAATTGCGAGTTTGATTATGTCTAGATTTTAATTTTTGCATATCAGCGTCAAACTCCCATCTCGTGTACAATCCTGTAGGCATCTCTTGACAAATTGACGAGGGGTAGAGCTGACTTGCATCAATTCCAACGATTGATTTACATATATTTGATGATTTTCTGATGAATGCTTCAACAACTGCAACTTTTCGATTGAAAACATTGGAAGGTCCACCAGTCATGTCTTCTCGTATTTTTTTTCACACAAATATTTATCACTTTCGCAATAGGGATAAAAGGTGTAGTTTTTAGATTTATGTAGACATATGTTTGCTAGATTCGGAAGATTACATCCAAGTTTTTACTTATCTATTCCCTTGTTATGATAAAACTGAATCATTTTTTGCATTGCTTAGGGTTGTAACAACCTCTTTGTTTTTGTACCACTGCAAAGAGTCTTTGAACACAGTCATTCCGTTTTTATTTCTAGTCTCTTGTAAGTAATTGTAATTATCCAAAACAGATGGAAGAACAGTTTTGATTTGAAGCTTTTTCAGTGCTTATTGTTCGTGAAGCCCACTCTTTCTCAGCTTCTCATATTCAGTAATGTCTTTGTCTAGAGGATTGTTCTTTGTAAGTTTACTGAGAAAGGTTTCATACGGCTGCAATTCGGGAAAGTCAAGTTTGTCTGGGTTATCAAACCACTCATAGGGAAAGAATCCTTTCGTTTCGCTAGCTTTATAGGCTTTGAGAAAGGAACCCAGTGTAATTGCCCTACCCAGAAATTTCATTATGTCGAGAAATTGTACATCTCCAAACTTGAAGGAGATGAAATCGTTCGCTTTTTTGATGACTGATGTTTCTTGATCTTTATCGCGAATCAAATAAAGGATTAAGTACGACTTGATTGAATTCAAATCATATCTACAGCTGTTATACTCAAAAACAGGTAAATCATTTACATAACTCTCCAGATGTTGTTTTAAATCAATGAATTGATTTTTCTGAATTCGCAAGAATTTTGTTGACATATCTGCTTCTTCCGAATCTTCAATGCATTCGTCTTCGTACTCAAATTTGTTACTTAAAAAATTTTCACCTCGTTCGTTTAGCTTACCAAAATCGTTTTCATTTCTTCAATGATAGCTACTTCAATATCTTGAAATTTTGTTCTCATCTCCAGCTTACTTTTTTCGGCCAACAGTTCGAGGTTGCTTACAAAATCAATTATCAAAATCTTTGGTTTCTTGCTGCACAAAAAGTTGGGTTCATCAATCAGATTTTGGGGGTATAGACACTGAAATTGGAACAAATTTTCACACAGCGTCTCAAAATTGAAAATTGCTAGATTATTGAAAAGCTTGTTATATTTAGAGACTGGAAAATTGAATCCTTCTAGTTTTTCAAACAAGGTTTCGCGAAGCTCATACACGTTCCTTGGGTAAACATGTCTCACTCGATCCTTGCATCTAAGGAGATGGTGTTTGAAGTGGTCTGATTTCTGAAAAAGGTGTCACAACTAGGTTATCGAAAATCTTTTAAGAAGGTGATTGTATAGGAGAACTAGCTTGACGAAGTATTGGAAGGTTTGATAAAACAGTTAAATTTTTCAGGTTAAGCAATCATATCACTCATACAAATGATATAGATAGTTTATCAATATCATTTGTATGAATGATATGATTGTTGAGCCTCAGTAGTTTAATTGTTTTATCAAACCTTCCAATACTTCGACAGGCTAGTTCTCCTATGTAATCACCTTCTTGGATATCGAAATGGTATATAAAGGTGTTTCTTTGACAACAAGTAAGTCTTCTACTGAAACTCCACGAAAACTTTTAGGATCGTAAGCAGATTTTGATATAAATTCTGTAAAGTATCTGGAAGTTTGAGAGTCGAGATCATTGTGTCCGTTCATGTACATGGCCAATGCGCGGAAAAGACACAAATGATCTTTGTAAGATTCCTTGTCTTTGTTGGATAAAATACAGTTAACGGAATGGTTTTTCAGAAGTGGTTCGGGTACGACAGAGTCCGGACATCCCATTGGAAAATTTTTCAGCAAAGCAGCAAAAATGTCACATTTGTGATCAACTTGAATCTCAATTTTGTGTTCTGGCGTTCTTGGGTACATTGCTCCACGATATCCATTTTTTCCACTTTTCATTTGATTGTTCTCAAGTCTGCTTTAGAAGACAGAAAATGAGATTTTTTAAACAAAGTATTGTTTTCATGGGCGTACAAAAATTGATATTCACCAGTCTCAATGTTTCGAAGAAGAAAATCCACAGCAATGTTGATTTTAGCGGCAGAAGCGAGCTTGTTGAAGACATCTTCAAGTTTCTCGTTGATTATTTTTGAATCTAACTTGGACAATTGAATGTTAAAAATCTTAGGTCTCCCATTTTCCATCTCCGTATCCACCAAAAAAAGTGAAAAGCACTAAGTTCCTCCTTCCCTTTCTTCCTCGCTTTTCACCATCTTCCCTTTCTTCCTCCACAATCTTGTACAAGTCGACCACTGTATCACTGGGCTTCCATTTCCTAGTTCCATAATCCTTTATCCGATGTAGTTGGAGAGAGTAGTAACTTGGGAAATCTTGTTCGCAGAAAGAACAAACCGTCGACTGCTTGGAACTTGGTTGAGCATGCATCTTGACAGCATGGTAATTAATTTCCTCTGTGCTCTTTGTATAAAAATTACAATATGGACACTAATATTCGTTTTGTTTTTCATATCTCTTTCAGGTCTCGCAGCATCAGCTCTCCTGTTTTCCTGACCACAGTTGTCACACTTCACTTTTTCGTTTCAGTTAGGGGCAGGCATTATATAAAAAATGGAACTTTAGAAATGTGCCAAAAATAAAATTTTAAAGTACCAATTGAATGAAAATACTTACTTTTTTCTTTTCGCGAAGTAACGAAATGCAAAATTTGAAGTGAATTTCAACTGACTGTTTCTTATCGGCAAATAAAATGAATGATTTAACCCAATAAAATAAACGGATTTATACTAACGTCATCGCCTACGCAATTATATTTTTATGGTCATGACTTCAATATTCGAATAGAAATGACGTCACACTCACGCAATTTTTCTTTTAGGTCAATGATGTCACTCTATAAAGAGAATTGACGTCAACACCTAAAGAGAATTGACGCCTAGGCAATTTTCCAGGTACGGAGAAAATACTAGAATTTCCCCCTTTAAGGTTTCAAACAATCAGAATTCTTCAGTTTTTAGACATAACTTGGATAAAAAAAACCTTTTTTCAAAATGGCAATTAAAAAAAATTTCAACTTCCTCGAGTTACTCTTCAAGAAAAATGAAAACATTTCGTAAGATTTGCTTATTGATGAAATAAGTGTAGATTCTTACTTTTTTTACAATTTTTTGGGCGTTTATGTCGTCCAAAATAGAGTTCTCCGACTAAAAATGGTCCCTTCAGGGAAACAACTTCAATCGAAGAGTTTACTTTTGATTCAAATTTTGCGTATCAAAATTTCAAATTTGCGGCTGAATTACAGCTGACAAGGAAATAAATTTTGTTTATTCTTGAAAATTTGAAATTGATCAAAACTATGTATGATAATATATCAAAAACCTTTTTGATTCATTACCCAAAACCGAAATTTGTCAAAATTTACCAGCAAAATTTTTTATTCCTCCATTTCTTAAAAATGTTTCAAATTTCAAAATTTTGCATGATCAAGTTTGGAATCAGATTTCCAGAGGCTTGCTTTGAAAATTT
This sequence comes from Symsagittifera roscoffensis, assembly GCF_963678635.1. Classification (NCBI taxonomy): domain Eukaryota; kingdom Metazoa; phylum Xenacoelomorpha; order Acoela; family Convolutidae; genus Symsagittifera; species Symsagittifera roscoffensis. The sequence goes on along the minus strand of NC_087069.1, from coordinate 43,625,537 downwards.
CATCATCTTTGAGTTATCATCTCAAATCTACATCAAAATAAAAATAACTTGACTATCTACTCAAAAATCAGCAATTTCTCATCCATTATATAAAGAAAATCAAATAACTTGATGAGAACACGTGCAGAGTTGCTACTTGTATTAATTTTACTTCTTTTGTTACTTATATTGGCAATATTTTTTATTTTTACAGCAAACAACATTTGTTCATATATTTTTGCAATTGCTTTTGTGTTTATTTTTACTTATTTGGAAGATTTAAGTCCCCAAAAGTAACTTTTTTCTGATTGGATGCGGCAACAAGAACAAAAATGAATATTTTTGAGATTGGAGACGGCAATGTGTAAAAGTACCAAAATTGGAGCCTTGTTTCCATTTGGACACGAGTTTTTTTATAAGAATTCCATAAAAGGAAACCGAAAGTTGTTTGGACACGACTACAATCCAAATAAGCCAAATCCATTCTGATTGGCTAATCTCAAACATTCGAATTGAAGGTACCAATCTCTGCTAACTAAAAATCATTTTTTTGTCAACTTAACTACCGTCAACTACCTCCTCTCTCAGCTCTGAATATTTTAAATTCAACTTAACCACCGTCAACTACTTCTCTCGCAACTGTAATTTTTGTTTTTACTCCGAATCTTTTACTTATTCAACTTCCCTCGCAACTTAATGCTCAAAATGATCTTCTCAGTGCAAAACAACAACTTTATGTTCTCGGTGGAATTTTTGGCTGATTAAGTACAAGTAAAAGTGCGAGAAACAGTTTGTGGAGTTTTTCTGGCATGATTGGACATCCCAAACCGAGTCTGACACATAGTGGAGGTGATGCGCAGGGATTTCAACGATCATCAAATAACGCAAGTACCCACGACAGAGAACGAACTTGGAGAAATGCAAAAGATGGAGGAAGTGGCTGAGCATGTGGGAATGAACTACCCCGAAACTCCTGACTCTAAATATGTGTCTCAACCATTTGATGAGTTCCTCTTTCCTTAGGAAGAGGGATCTATGGAAAACCCATTTACTATCAAAGAGGATGAGGGGTTCTCTGAGCCCAGAACTCCAGTCAGTGAACCAACAAGACAACCACCGGCAACGGAGGCAAGACCAGCTTTGCACTCCGTTGACAACCTGCAAAATTCTTCAGCTGCTCTACAGTTTTTTAATTTTTATTTAATTTGGCTGGTTTCTCGTTTTTTTTAGTCTATTTTCTTTGCATTTAGCAAAATTATTTCAAAAAGATAGAAACAAAGAGATAAGGTCATAGAAAAATTTGTTGATCAACAACAACAGAAAAACAATGTATTAAGATAGGGAATAGCACTCAAAGTCATCAATCATGAAAAAATTTTAGCAAAAATTTAACAAATTTCTTCAATAAAATTTTGCATTTTTTGCATTTGCATAAGAAAAAAGAAGTTTGTGTTTTGCATATATATGTTTTAAAAGATCATGAAAAAAGTTGTATCATGCAAAAACTTTACTCAAACAAATTCGCCTATTTGTTCAAAAATCTTTACTTTTTTGCAACCTAATGAAAAATCAAAAACATTTCGCATTCAAAGAAAAACCTTAGTAGTTTTTTTTCGCATTGTTGAAAATTAAAGTTTAAGAATTTCTTTGTTTTTAGTTTTATCAGAAAAATTCTGTTTTGGCACGTATCTAAATCAAAAACATCAGAAAAACAGTGTATTAAGAAAAGAAAAAGCACTCGAAGTCATTATTACTGATAATTTCTAAGTGATAAGAAAACAGAAGTTAGGTTTGAAAAATGTCTATATCTTTTAGAATATGAAAAAAATTGCAGCCTGCAAAAAATGTTCTCAAAAAAATGCATATTTGTTATAAATTGAATAATTTTTTTGCATCTTGTGAAAAACGTAACTGAAATTTAACGTTAAAAACCATTTGAATTGAAATTTACATAAGTTTGACCAGATTTTTATGAAGAAATATTTCAACGATCATCAAATAACGCAAGTACCCATGATAGAGAACCAACTTGGAGAAATGCAAAAGATGGAGGAAGTGGCTGAGGATGTGGGAATGAACTACCCCGAAACTCCTGACTCTAGATATGTGTCTCAACCATTTGATGAGTTCCTCTTTCCTTAGGAAGAGGGATCTATGGAAAACCCATTTACTATCAAAGAGGATGAGGGGTTCTCTGAGCCCAGAACTCCAGTCAGTGAACCAACAAGACAACCACAGGCAACAGAGGCAAGACCAGCTTTGCACTCCGTTGACAACCTGCAAAATTCTTCAGCTGCTCTACAGTTCTTTAATTTTTATTTAATTTGGCTGGTTTCTCGTTTTTTTAGTCTATTTTCTTTGCATTTAGCAAAATTTTTTCAAAAAGATAGAAAAAAAGAGATAAGGTCAAAGAAAAATTTGTTGAAAGTTGCTAAGGCCAATTTTTGTTTTGAAATTTGTACAAAAGCTTTGTTAAAAATTGAACTATTTATGCAATTGGTAAACGTTTTTACAAAGTTTTATTGTAAAGATGATGAAAAAGTTAAATCAATTTCAATATTTGGGAAACACTTCACAAAATTTTCGCACACAAGATGAAGAACTACTACAATTTTTGCACACATGTTAAAAACTTTACAAAAATTTTTGTACCATGCAAAAACTTTCATAAACTTTAATTATTTTTTAAGAAAAATCAAAAAAAAGTCTCGCAAATTAAGAAAAATTTCATTTAAAAGTTTTTGCAGTTTAATGAAAATTAAAACAGGATTTTCTTGCACTGTTAATAATTAAAGTAATTGAAATTCTGTGTTTTAGTTTTGTTGAACAAGAAATTTCTTTTTTTCCTGTACATTGATCAACAACAACAGAAAAACAATGTATTAAGATAGGGAATAGCACTCAAAGTCATCAATCATGAAAAAATTTTAGCAAAAATTTAACAAATTTCTTCAATAAAATTTTGCATTTTTTGCATTTGCATAAGAAAAAAGAAGTTTGTGTTTTGCATATATATGTTTTAAAAGATCATGAAAAAAGTTGTATCATGCAAAAACTTTACTCAAACAAATTCGCCTATTTGTTCAAAAATCTTTACTTTTTTGCAACCTAATGAAAAATCAAAAACATTTCGCATTCAAAGAAAAACCTTAGTAGTTTTTTTTCGCATTGTTGAAAATTAAAGTTTAAGAATTTCTTTGTTTTTAGTTTTATCAGAAAAATTCTGTTTTGGCACGTATCTAAATCAAAAACATCAGAAAAACAGTGTATTAAGAAAAGAAAAAGCACTCGAAGTTATCATTACTGATAATTTCTAAGTGATAAGAAAACAGAAGTTAGGTTTGAAAAATGTCTATATCTTTTAGAATATGAAAAAAATTGCAGCCTGCAAAAAATTTTCTCAAAAAAAATGCATATTTGTTATAAATTGATTAATTTTTTTGCATCTTGTGAAAAACATAACTAAAATTTAACGTTAAAAACCATTTGAATTGAAATTTACATAAGTTTGACCAGATTTTTATGAAGAAATACTCAAAAATTATTAGAAAAATTGACACGCTCACTATTTACAGAACCATAACCATCATAAAACAATCAATTATTTTGAACAAAACATATTCATATTTTGATTTTTGATTTTTTCAAATTCTGTCTAAAAATGCTGAGCCCAGAGTTTGCGTAGATGCAAATTTTTGATTAGAACTCACAATAATGTTTTTGAACTTTTTCCGAATAAGTCGTTTCCTTGATAAGCTTGGTGTTTTTCCTGTTCCTTTCCATCGTAATTTATGCTGAACTCCGCAACTAAGCTGATTGAATACTTCCACACTTGATGTGACAAAACTCGAAAACAATCTGTGTTTGTAAAATGGCTTTTGCAGAAAATGGTAAACTTATATAGTAGTAGTAACGCCTACGCAGTTTCCATATAGCAAAATCCTCCCATATTTGATAATAACTCCATATATGGTTATCGCTATGACTCATACTCCTTACTCCCATTTTCATTTAATCGCAAAATCATTTCTCTCATTTTTCCTCATCTGATCAGTCTTCTCTTCAGAATGAACTCGAGAAAAGTTGATAGTCCCAACTATTTTGAGTTTTCGAAAAATCAAAAAAAGCATTTTGTTTGGTTCCGAAAATTCTACAAGGGGAAAACATACTTTGAATGGTGCTTTCAACTTTTCAAAATAAACAATTTGGGACATTTTAAAAAGTAGCAATACGTCTATCTTAGTGAAAAAGAAAGAGAAGCAATATCGGCAATACGGAATAGTGTTATTCGCGATGCTGAAAATCTTGGAATCGTGCCTATTTATGAAGCCAAATCTGATAAAAAATCAACTATGAATCAAGAGCTCGACATCTGTAAAAGATTATATGAAATAGCAACATACAACATGAGGAGGTTTTGTGTCACAATCAACAAAAACAATGTGAACAAGCCACCCATATTCAGATTCGACTCTTCACTGCAAAAGAAAATGAAGACTTGAAGCATGTTGCATATGTCAACTATACTTTAAATGAATTCAAAGAACTGTCTCAAATATTGGGAGACTTTGTGTCTGTTGATAGTTGTAAGCCGCAGTAATGGTTTGTGATGTTTTGTATGTTTAGTAATTGAAATATTATTGGATGAAAATTTTTTTTCTTACTAAAGTAATTATTGAGAGCTACGATATCTGAGGAAAAGTCAGACAAAAAAGACAATTTAATTCAAATTGACATAAAAACTGAAACAGTTATCACTTAATTGTCCAGTTATTGCTTAAGAAATACAGAAGAATTTATTTAATTTCTGTTTTTATCTAAACTTAATGAATTTTTTTATTTGAACAAACTTATAAGGAAGAATGTAGTTGAAAACTTTATCAATAATTTTTAACATTCTGTGTTTCATTGGATTTTTTTTCATTTTTTTCACCATAATTTCAGTTCTTGACTGACCACATTACTTTTTTAAATAATGGAAAAAACTTCTAAGGTGATTGTTGTTACAAAATACAATAAAAATGATGAAACATTTCGAGTTTTTGTAAGTTTCCTCGTTTATTGCACTAAGAAAATTGTTTCTATCAAAAGCGTTTCTATCAAATTCCCCAGATTTTAAAATTGAACTACTACAAAAAACTACAAGAGTGGTGGACACATGACGTTGATGGAGGTTGTTTTAGTTTTAACTTATAAAGAAACAGGAAAACTTCATTAATTTTGTCAAAAAGATGGAGAGGAGATTACAGAAAAAAAGAATTTATCAACATGTTTTTTTATTTAGAAGAATTAACTCAGATTGGGTGGTCTATCAGTAAAAACAAAACAATTAAAAGAACCTTTGAAACAAAAATTGAAGATAAGGAACATTATTTCGATTTCCATTTTGAATTTGATACAAATACAAATTCGAGATTTGTCAGAATATCTTTTGATCGAATATCCAAATTTAAAAGACTTCCGGTTGTTTATGTTAGAATATACCGAAAAGAAAACCATAAAAAACTAAATTTCGGTAATTTTTTTTCACTGGTTAGAAATAGAACAAATCAAAAAAATGTTGATGGAAATTTCAAATTTTGAATTGAGTATTGAAAAAATATAAAAACCAGATAAGAATTCTAATTTATCTCACTTTGGTGTCAAATATATGTGTGAGTTATGTCAGAAAAAACCAGAATGGGAAGCTTGACAAACAAGTGTTTGTTCTATAAAAATGTTAAAGTATAAGAATACTTCAGTCTGATTTTTTAACATCGCAAATATTACCTGTGAAGCAATACTCGATTATGATTGGTTGATATCAAAAAAGATACAAACTTCCTTATAAGAAATGCTCGATTTTGGTTGGTTGATAGGTTTGAAAATCCATGGTTAGATTGAATGATTTTTTTCAACTTGACATAATGGGATATTATCCAATCTGATTTGCTGTCACGTTAAAACAAATTGGTTTAAAATTTTGCAGTTTTTCTTAATTTTAGTCTTTTTTTGAGGCTATTGAACTCTTTTTATCTAAAATTTTGGGACTTTTTAAATATCCCAATTAATTTTCTTTACTTATTGAGATGCCCTCACTGAATAGAAACGAAAGAGTTGCATGCCTTGAATGTGGCAGAGAATACACACGTAAAGATACGCCAAGACATCGTAGAACCTGTGGTGTGTTGAAGTGTTCGAACTGTAACCTTAACTTAAAGCAGCGATGACGTCACTAATCAATTCAAGAAGAAGCATTGTCAACATAATATTAAATTATATGCTCAGCAGTCTCCAAAAACATTCCGAGAGAAGGTGAAGTTAATATTTTTTATCAAAAATATACAAATCACTATGAATATTAATTTTTACTGAATCTAAAATTGAATGAACCGAAATTTGAAAAATTCTAGCAAAAAAAGCTACAATTTTCATGGTTTTATGGTTTATGGTTTTCATGGTTTTTCTATAGTTTCTTCATCACAATTAATGATCTATGATTTATTTTTTTAATTCAAAGGTTCTGATTGATGATAAAACCGGCAAAAATCAATTTCCAGTTCTCGTGAAATTTTCATTGGAAACTTTCAGACCCGAAAAATTTTAATCTACACTAAAAACTCAATTGGTTGCAAGCTTTACGAGACTTTGTTGCAATAATTTTGTGGAAGTGCGCAACATACGCTAATAAGTGTTTAAAAAATTGTTAAAAAGTTGTCAAAAACTGGGTATTTATGAAACATCGACTAATGGTAACGTTTTGTCTCGTTAACATTTTAAAATTTTTCGTTTTTAAGTGCGTGTAAAAAAGTTCAAAAGGTAGAGCGTTTTTAAGCAACTAAGGAGGGTTGAATTGTTGAGATTCCTGGTTTTCTACTGTTTTTTTTGAAAATTTCAGAAAAAAAATGAGAACTGATCTGGAAAAGATGAATAAATGTATGTTTGTGCTAAGCTAACCTTTGAAAAATCAAGATAATAGTATACCTCATTCTCAACCAAAAAATTACTTCAGTATAGAAACTCAGATTTGAAAAAAGCAATAGAAAGTTATCGGGTTAAAAAAAATCTTTGCAGACTTTTAGCAAAAAACATTTATGATATCAACTCAGCTTGCTTCGGATTTTTGAACGTTCGTTGAAACGATACAGTTTTCCGTCTAAAATTCAATTTTCAAGTAAAATTTTGTTCAAATTGGATTAAGTTGGTAGATAGTAGATGAAGCAAAACTGAGAAAATACTAAAATGAGATAGAAACACAAGTTAGTTCATTAGGAGTTGAGATTATCTTGAGAAAAAGTCCGACATAAACAAATTTCAAAGATTTGTATTTATGAGTAATTGATTAGAAAAGTTTGTTTGCATTTGATCAATTAGGTAACTTTATAAGGGAAGTCAGATGTTTTGAAGACAATTTTTGTAAAATAAACACAATCTGACATCTTTTGGAAGAAGATACATGAAGCATAAATCAAAAAATTGCTTTCAAGATCTACATTTCCTTATTTTTACTATAAAGTTTTTTGCTTAAAAAAATCGGAAATTGGTTTGGTAAAATTGTTTCAGTTTGCGCCTTGATATCTTCTGCTAGAACATTTTTTTTGAGATGCGCTTTTTAGAAATTTCAAGATAAATTGCATAATAGGAACTAGGTTCCCTTGCGTATTTCCGTAGGTTTCAGATTATATTTAATAGAGCTGCTCTTATTTTTCTCTTCAATCGTAAAAACACACCTTCATATTCTCAATTTTTACATATGTTTTTGAATGCTTTAACTTGCACCGATTATTTCTCACTTAAATACTTTAGAGAAAACTTCCGTCATAAATTGAGAATAAAAAGCGTTTTAACAAATATTTTGCGAGAAAAGTGATAGTTATTGATCCCAAAAAATGTTTTTCTGCTTAAATAGGGTTACTGTAGCAATTGAACAAGGGAACTTTGGAAAAACATTTACAATTTTTATTGTAATAATTAGACGGTATCAGTCCTAGTTTCATCTCTGCTAGCAAATTGTTCGTTCAATTGATAGTATTTTCCTCCTAAATTCTAAAATTCTGACTAAATTTTCTTGCAAAGTGAGTTCACTAGCAAAAATTGGTATTAAAACATGTAAGAATAACCTTAAAACAAAAAATATTTCCACGGAAAATCATAAAAATTATGTTGCAGAAGCAACAGCAAGATAATCATCATTTATGAAGAAGATTTTGTTGAATTTGACCCAATATCGAATAAATTTTTAAGAAAAATATATCTCATTTTTAGTCATGTTTAGCAAATAACTGTTCATTTTTCACATCATTGATCTGAAATTTTTTATTTATAACGTGAAAAACTTCTCAGACGTTTTAACTTTTGTACAAATTTGGGTTAATCATTGAGAAAAAACTGAGGAGGAGTTAAATTATGGAGTTTGATCTAGAAATTTTGTAGAATATTGCTCCTCATGTTCAGTTGTATTGAAATTCCAATTTTCCCTGAATGGGACAAAAAACCAGTTAATTACCCAAAAAAGGTTGAAAATGGAAAATTTTGGATAGATTCGGTTAAGCTTTTGTTACTTTCTAAAAAATTACGATTAATTTCACTATTTTTTCGAGCAATCGGAAGTTTCAATTTTGATTCAGCTATTATGAGCTTTCTTGTTATTGTTGAGAGCGTTTAATAACACTCTTTCTAGCTCAAAACATGCTAAAACTTGTCGTATTTTCAATATTTTGTTTGAAAATTTTGGAAAAATACAAAAATTTTTATTCAATTTTTTTTATCATTGTCTCAATATAATGCCGTTTACAATACAGTTTGAGCTCAATTTTAAACACTGTATTTAAAAAATATTTTTTTCCAAAAGATCAAAAGCAACAAAAAATAACCAAAACTATAAAATTTCTGCAATTTTTTCCAAAAACTTGAAATTTTTGTGCAATTTTTTCCAAAAAATTGGAATTTTTGCATTTTTTCCAAAAATTTTGACTTTTTTTTGAAATTTTAGTAGGTTTCAGCCTTGTTACAAGTAGATGTTTCAAAAATAAGATTATCTATTTTATTAGTTGATAGGTTGAGTTATAACAAATTTAATCGTGTTTTGAAGCCTTTCATTCCACAATCTTCATGTAATTAGCACCTGAATTTTTCCGATTAGATAACGTTCGCCGAAGTTTTTGCGAAAAAACTAGACATTTCCAAACAAAAACTAAAATTTTTTTTTTTTACATTATCTTACCATCACACAAACCATGAAACCTTACCATTGGTATTCCCTATCTTAATACATTGTAGACTCTAATCTCTATCTTAATACATAGCATGGCGGACGTCTATAACGTAACTTAACCCCCCCCCCTGATCAGCCTCAACATCTACTATTAGTCCGCCTAGTGAAATTGAAAACGCGTAACGGAATCAAAGTTCGACCCCCGGTCAAAAGGAGTAGCGTTTCTTGGTTCAAAAGTAACCAGCTAAAAATCGGCTAAACTGGATATCATGTAACTCAGTTTTCAAGAAATTAGGAGAACCAAGAAGCACAATTAGACCATCATTACAACTACCCAAAAAAAAAGAACAAATTCAGATTCCATCATTTTTTTCGTTATATATCTTTTCAAACCACATGCTCATTATTTTATTCTGTTACCCTTTCTTTGCAAGCTCTGCAACTGTGAGTGCGTGTCAGTTCCAGAAAAAGTTGGTTCGAAGATCTAATTATAGTTCGCTGCGACTTGTTCCAATCAAGCAAAACCAACCAACTACATAAAATGCCTTATCAAATCAGTGACTTTCAACGCATGAGTCAAAGAAATGAACATGGGAACTTATTCCTTTGGAATACAACTAAAAGCAAACAGTATCTTTAAAAATACTTTGACTAGATTTTAACTTATATTAATGTGTTTTTCTGAGCCTTAAACTTTTTCAGCCAAACGACAATAGTCTTAGTCTCCTTCTAATTTCTGTTTGTCTATTATACTAATCAGAAGAAAAAACGATATTCATTCAGGCTTACGATTTTCAAAAACATCAAAGTTATATGGATTAATTTAGCAAAACGTTGACTGAACTCTTCAGGTAATAAAAATTGTTTCAAAAGATACACTTTAACACTCCGCTGACTAATCGCTGTACATAAGATGGTAGGTAGGTACGTTCGCAGAAACAGGTAAGTTTTTGACCATTTCCGTTTTTCTCTTGTGACTCTATATTACCGATATCAAACCGACAACTTATACAACCTGTTTGAAACTCAGTGAACCATAGTTCTCGGAGGAAAAGAGTGAACTGTAGATACGACTAATTTTTGATCAACTAATGAACGTTTGAAACCTCCTGCTCCGTTCATCTCCCGAGTATATAATTCGCTAGGTTGGTTGGTACAGACAACTTTCAAAAATTTACTTGTCACTTGGAATTCGATATAAGTTTGAGTTGATAGGTGTTGGGGATAGAAACTTGCTATAAATTTAGGTTGATAGGTATTAATAGTTGACGGGAATCAAATACGAAGGACGTCACAGTACCTCAAAATTCGCTCGAGAACACCAATCAAGGAATCCTCAATACACCAAAAGAACACAAGGCCCCATAAAGAATACACATCAAACGACACTTCCAGTCAAGAACGTCCTTCTCACAGACTTTCATAATTAGAGAATTAAAAACATACAGAATTAAAAACATCACGGGCCAGTCAGGAAGGTCGCCTCAAAATTCACAAAAGTAATTTAGGCCCCTTAAACTTCGAAAGTTCATGCATGATCTTTTTTGAAGATATTTTTTGTTTCAAACAGACATATAAGCCTAAACATAACTCATAGTCATCCCACACAAGTTTTTGAACCATAGTCGAAAAAAAATCTCTTATTATCTGTGCAATTTTTCAATTACACATTGGCTACGAATTAATCATAGCTCTGCTAGAACTGTTTGTGCTACTTCTTGTGTTAGAAAAAAGTTTTATACAAACTGTAAAACCTCAAATAAAAAATCTTACTGTTCATTTAGTCATTGTTAGTCCACGAAGTTCAAATGTGGTAATTGCCAAAAAAAAGATTTCCGATACATAAAATACTGATAGCCAAAAAGTTTCTGCTACTAAAAAGCACCTGTAAAAAAGCACCTGCAAAAAGCCAAGCTTCTCCTTTATTGTCATTAACCTCAAACAGAAGCCTTTGAGGACATCTACAATCAAATACGAACCAAGGAGCAGATTGAAACATTGACAGTCTACAATAGTTCTCCCCGTTTTTACAATGATGCTATTGGCGCGCAACTCACTTTCACCAAACGCAAAAAGCAACCAATAAGCTCAGTTGCAAAAAAAATGTGAGCTTGATGATTCTACTTGACTGCCAAAGCGTTCAATGCATGCATTATGTTACTGAGTGTGCTCGCAACCACTTGCAAGAAAGCTTTCTCTTCATTGGAACCTTGTAAACACTCAGAAAAAAAACTTAATTGCTTTCTCTTCGGAAAAATCACTCATGGTTCATTTCCGCCAAATCATTTCGACGAGCCATTTGTTAATCCATTTCCGTTCAAAATCAAAGGAATTGATTACATAGGGCTACAAAACATAATACTGAAAAAAGCGATATTTGCGTCTTCAAAGATTTTCTACTGGATTAGGAATCGAAAGAACTTCTTACTACGAACATTTATATAACGTCAACTAGACACTAAATTGCTAGAAAAAGCTCAACCTTCAACCTCTCACAAAGCTATTATTTTGTCGGCGGTTGTAGGAAGTTAGGTTCAAAACCAATTGTTTCACTGAAACCATGCTAATTGAAAAGCTAAAAGTCCCCAATTTCGAATTGCGCCAAAACGATCGGTCTGCTCCTTATTGTGGCGGTTTGTGGGAGCTTCTCGTGACAATAATGTAAGTTGCGATTTATTTGCTTCTATTGAAGCCGAAACTGAGGCAATCTTCAATTCTTTTCAACTAACGCATGTCATCAGTGACCTAGACAATGACCTTACACTGACACGCAACTTCTTCGTGGTGGATGATCCATTGGTCTACGCCCAGTAGCTACTTCTAAGAAGCTTCTTTAAACTGTATAAACTGAAAAAACTGTTCAACAGCTTAAAAAGAAAGAACTTTTAGCATGGTTTTTGATATCACCATGGTACTCCCAAATCTAAAACATTATTTAAAAAAAAAAATAAAATCCATATTGGCTTTTTGAAGTTTTTCCAAAAAAACTAAGTTAGTTTGACTCATTTATCAGTCCTAACTTTGCGAACAGAGCTTAAAATGTTTTAAATTTTTCAAAATCATATGATTGCAAGAAAAAATATTAAATTTTCATCGCTTAATTCATCCATTGCACAAAACGCACATCACTGAGAGAGCTCTAGCTGAATCATAATTACCTGAAAATCACGATAAATATTTGGCTGGCTGACTTCCGAAAAAAAATTATCGTAAATGAAGATGAAACTTTAAGAAAACTCATTAAGTTTCATTTAACATAAATAAATTAGCAATCGCTGCAATCGGAGCGGGTAAAGTCTTAAACCCACGTTGTCTACTGAAATACTACCCTTTCAAGTATGCCTTCAATAGCTTCTGCAAAACCCAATTTACATCAGCTATTTCACCATTGGAGACGTCGCTACATTCGAAATGCTTCATGAAAAGTTTTTAATCAAACACATTAGGCTTATTTTCGAGAAGTAATTTCATGTTCAGATCTGCTCGATATGCTCCCAATCCCAGACGACTTAGCCGCTATATCTACTCAAGAAGCGGCTGACCATCTCGAGTTTACTTCAGCGCTACAAAAACGAAAGTGCGACCTTCTAATGAAATTGTCGAAGTACCAAAAGAACCTTACTAACGAAAATTCCGTTTCTTCTAGGTCAAGCAACCCAGTCAGAGTGCAAAGTAGATAGATCTAAAACAGCCAATCTACCAGTAAGCAGCTTAGAAATTACTGAAAACTTGAGCTTCAGCGTTTCAGGACTACGGCTGCCAGCTTGTCTAATTGAATGTCTACCTACCGTTTGAGTACAATTGACTTAAATATTCCACTTTCCAGCGTCAGTGGGAACGAACTTGCTGCAGATCAGGCGATAAAAGTTGCTATCACTTTTGTCATCGTAACTGATTTCAAATCAGTCTCACCTATCGAAAATTAACTCAAAACACAAGTCCAGATGTCAACAGGCAATAGGCGATATGATCTCGTAACCTTATCAGTCGCGAATAGTCACGTGTATTCTAACTGAATAGTACTTTGCCAAACAACTTAGAGAAAACTTAACAAATGGTGAACCACAGCGCAACAGCCTCTTTGGTAATAACTATAGACATACGCTGCCCATTATACGACTACTGGAAGCAACTACAATCCCAGAGGGGTCAAACTACCGGATATAAAAATGCAAAAGTTTAACGGGAGTGCGATAGGCTCTAACCCGCGTCTGAGCCCTGTTGAGAAAACTATTACTTGCGGTCATTAAAAACAGATAAGGCTATTTTGATAGTGGTATTGACTCTTTTCAGTACTTAAAGGCAGTATTTTAATTAGTTGGTTAAAACGGTAACCAGAAACATGTGGTTTCAGCGCTCATCACGAAAACTTGTAACTAGGCAAACTACAGTGTTTTATCAAATACGCTGCCTATTTACAAAAGTTATCAACGGCTACACCGTTTGTTCGCAGTATCCAGCACTCAATTTAGTCGCTCGCGGCTTCCAGTCAGTTTGGTAGGGAAGTGGGAAGAACATTGCGTCCTGCACGAACCAAAATACGCTAAACGCAAGAAATTTACGCAGTGTCTGAATAACTAATCTCGAGTCGCGAGCATACGTTAACCTAAACATAGTACCATAGACGTCAAATCGTGAGGGACGACAATAGAAGGATCAAATTAATACCAGTACGACAACCGGCCCAACTAGTTTTCTTTTTTGTCTATGCAAAACTATGACAGATCTCCTGGCGTAGTAACAAAAATGACTACCTTAACTTGTTCAAAAGATAACCGAGCGCACTATATTGGATAGTGTCCGGTTTTCCTGAAACTTCACATAGATCAACATGCAGATTTTGATAGACAACAGAAGCTGTGCTTCAACTGCTTATGTCAACACAGGTCGGGTGAATGCACATCAGTCAAGCACTGTGTTGCAAACTAGCGGAATTGTAATTACTTAAGGAAATAAATGCATTTGTTTGAATGGCACATCTCCATAGAATATAAGAGCATTTTATGACCTTCCTAAAAACTGCCCCAGGAAATATATAAAAATCTGAATTACGTTCCTTGACTCCTAGTACTTTGTCATGCAAAAAAATATACCGGGCTACCAACCAAAGCATTTCTAATCTAAGTGAACGGAGGCCAGCTGATGATACTTCAAAGGATAGGTAATTTTTCTCTAATATGTAACCTATTGGTTCGAGTGAAGACCAAAAACACTTATGGCGACCCTACTTTTTAAGACTATTTTTTTCAGTTTAAGCACTTGTGGTTTATAATATGGGCGAAGAATTTTAAATTCAATTATACAAACTCAAATCCCAACCAAATAATTCAAACGCCTTTGAAATGCCCTATATTAGGATGGGTTTGAACATGAAAGTGCTCAACTTTAGCATTAGACATTTCAACGCTCGAAGAGTCCCCTAGTAGTAACATTTTTCAGAGCCATAATTGGCCAGACTATGTTAAAAAACTACAAGAGCTGCCTAAGTCACAATTGAAAACTTTGTAATGGGTCGAATTGCAGGTGAATTGTTAGGGCGTTTTCTTTGAACTTTTCCAAAGATTGTCAGAAAGGTGATCTTCTTCGCATATGTTTGATCATACAAGACGTCTCACGATTTTTCTAGTCCTAGCCATATGATCATTTTAAAAGGAGAGCTGAACACGGGCAATCAAATGATTCAAAACTTGCGTTAGAGAACAATATTTCTTCCAATTATTGAGATTTAGGGCAATATAAGAAGAAAGTTGAAAATTTTAGACCAAAACAATCTTATCTTGGCGATTCAAAAACGGAGCAATCTCAGCAAATCATCTGTTGGAAAAATTGCGCCAAAAAGTCAGCTCAAGAAACAGTGCGGCAAAAAATCTACAGACTCTACTAAAAGTGAGGGCAATTCAGCCAGTAGGTTTCATCCCAATCTTAATTTTCGGAGAGTGAAAAAAAATCAAAATTTTTTTTCGAAAAGTTTAAATAGGAGATTGGTTTTTTCAAATTGAAAGCCCGGGTTGACCTCCATGAAGGGGAAATGCTTATCTTACAATTCCATACACCAAAATGCTTATCATATAATTCTATACATCAACTGTATGGAAAAATCCTTGTCACTTTAAAAAAATTGTAAAATGAAATTGCCCTAAAATATTTTTCATTTTTTTTCAGCCGCAAATCGAAATTTGCATGCAATATTTAATTTTCATTTGCATAACGTAGTCCTCGATGCACAAAAATTGGATTTTTTTCCGTTTCTCTGGATAACTTTTTTTAAACAGGCTAAAAACTCCAGTTTTTTGTAGGGCAGGTTTACATATGCCTTAATCAATGTCTGATAAGTTGAAAATTCTATTTTTAAAAATAATCATCTTTGAAGTTTTTTGCCGAAATTTAAAAGTTTGATGCTTTCACTATATCATTTGTGAAGACATCTCTTATATAATTCAGGTCGTTTCCAATGCATTGTCAATGACAGACGATCAACCCTTTGGAAACTCTCGTTTTGAGTACACCATGGGTTTAGTCACTTGTGTTCGGTCACGAACACATCCCAAAAAATTTGAGAGTAAAATTTAGAAAAATCAAGTTTTTGGTTTATGAAATAATGCTTATCCCACAATTTTCATATATGAAAAAATGGAATTGTACGAAATTGTATGATAAGCATTTATTCATAAATGAAAATTGTAGGACAAGTATTTCTGGTCAATCCGCTTGGGTTTTTTAAAAATTTTTTATTTTTAAAAAAGTTATTGAGTTTATAGTTTGGGCTAATTTTTTGCTTTTTCAGAAAGTTGTCCGGTTTTTTTTTTAAAGTATTAGGGCTGGAGGCTGTTAATCAATTTGAAAGTTTGTTCAAATAATTGTTTTTTTTTTAAGATGAACAAAGCTACGTTCAAGTTTTTTTTTGCAGACACATTGTGAAACAAAAAAATTTTGGCAAGTATATACCTTTGCAGACAAATTTGGACATCTTGCTGTTGACGTGAGGTTACAAATCAGACAGCGCGATCCCTCTCCCAATATCATCTGTATCTTTGAAAACGTTCATCAAACCATTTTGCGTTTATGTTCTGCTACAATTTAGTCGATGAAAACGACAATCTGATATATTTAACAATCTCTCCCCTCCATTTCAAGAACGGGGTTATTTTAGGTTAGTCGAAACGGAAACCTGTCAAAAAATTCCCGAAATTACGTCTTGTGTTTTTTTTACAACAGTTCTAAACACGGATAAGAAGTATAGAAAAAACTAGGAATCATATGTAATGATGTCAAGCTGGATAAATAAAAAAAAACAGATTTCAGCGCTTCCAACTTAGTCTGGCTGAGTCAAAGTCACAACTAATCAAACATATCAAACCGTTGGGATAATGGTTTTACCGCGTTTATCCTAAAATTATACCACATATAGCTTATGCTCATGAACATCCGTGGGGATGGGGGATGATGGGGTTAAGTTTTCATGCCCCAAAAATTTACTGTAAAACTTTTCAGGAGATACGCGTGCAAGTTTAACCGCTGGTCTTGTAAAGATACCTAATGCCAATTGAGCTTGCAAGAGCGAGCGGGCAAACGATGCCATCCGAGCCGTTGAAAACTTCTGGCAGTCGAACTAGTAGCTAGATGCATCGTGTTGTAAAGTCCTCAATTATCAACATGAGATCATCTTTGTTGCGTGGTTCCTCGGGTTAGCCCAATTAGTTCTTTCGATTAGGGTTCGATAGTACTATTTTGTTGCTACAAAAGATACTACTGGAAAAAGCGATACTTGCGTTTTCACACGGCTCTCTACTCGCGCAGTGCACATGGAATTGAAAGACAATCTTACTACGAACAATTAGGTAACATCAACTGAACATTTCATTGCTAGAAGAATGAAATTAAAAATTAACCTCTGACAAAGCTACTCAAATTGTCGGCAGCCGTTAGAAATGAAGCTCAAAACCAAATAAAATAATTAGTTAATTGCAGATAAAACATCCGTTCTTATTTGCTTCTTACGTAACCGAGACTGAGGCAATTTTTAACTCTTGTCCGCTAACGCATATCAATAGTGACCTTGACGAACTTCGTAATGGGTTGTCTTTTCGTTTGCGCTCCAATAGCAGCTCTCTACGATGCGTCTTCTAAAAGACTGTCCAACAAGTCCTCAAAGCTAGTAAAATATAGATCCGACAGCTTCTGAACGCCTCTACTGATAGAGTACTCCCAAACCCTCATCGAAAAGACTAAATGGGTTAACCCGAGGATACGTGCGACAAAGATGATCTCATGATGTTAATAATTGAGGACTTTACAACACGGGGCATCTAGCTACTAGTAGGAGTGCCAGAATTTTAAACCGGCTCGGATGGCATTGTTTGCCTTCTCGCTCTTAAAATGGCATTGGATATTTTTACGAGACCAGCGGTAAAATTTGATGGCGTATCTCCTGAAAAATCGGACTGGGAAAACTTTGGGGCATGAAACCTTAATCCCATCATCCCTCATCCCCAAGGATGTTCATGAGCATTAGCCATATGTGGTATAATTTTAAGATAAAACGGTTAAATCATTATCCCAAACGTTTTATATGTTTGATTAATTGTGAATTTAACTCAGCCAGACTAATGTGGAAGCTTTTTGGGAGGTTTTAGTCCGACTAACTTAATCCTATGGAAAACCCCCCATTCTTGAAATGGAGGGGATATTTTGTTAAGAAGACCCGATTATCGTTTTCATCGGCTAAATTGTCGCAGACCATCAACACAAAAAAGTTTGATGAGCGCTTCAAAAGATAAAAATGATATTGGAGAGGGATCGCTTTGTCTGATTTCCAACCTCACGTCAACCACAACATGTCCATTTTTGGCTTAAAAGGTATATAAC
Source organism: Symsagittifera roscoffensis (assembly GCF_963678635.1). Classification (NCBI taxonomy): domain Eukaryota; kingdom Metazoa; phylum Xenacoelomorpha; order Acoela; family Convolutidae; genus Symsagittifera; species Symsagittifera roscoffensis. Next base: position 43,607,500 of record NC_087069.1, on the reverse strand, counting down.
TATGCGTCTGCTAATTGCGCTTTGCTTTGCTCATCTTGTTGGTAAAATTATGTGTCATTTGATTGCTCGTTTTCAGCTTTCCTCTAACAATGAAAGCAAGGGCTAGACTAGAAAAATCGTGAAACGTCTATGACAAAAAAATGCAAAGATATTCTTTTAGGAAATTCTTTTTCGAAAAAAATGGCTTTTTAGTTCACCTGCAACTCTGCCCAACTCAAATTATTCATTGTTTGAAGTGGGCAGCTTTTGTAGATTTCTCACAACACGGTTTGGCCAAATATGGGTCTCAACAACATTTCTACTCTTCGAGCGTTGAAGATGTCTACTTCTAGAATTAAATGCTTTCATGTCCAAATTCATTCTACTACAGGGCTGCCATAGGGTTTTGAATTTTTATACGAGAATTTCAATTTCTGCACCACCAGAGTTTACATTTGTTATAGTTACACTAACTGAAAAATTAGTTGTAAAAAAAAATTTTTTTTTTCACGCATAATTAGAGTCTTCAAAAAACAGTCAAAAAGGGTTACTTAAAATCAACCTATCACTTGAAGTATCATCAATCGTTCTCTGCCCGGGTTGAGCTCACTGCGAAATTTAGCGATGAAAAAGGGAAACAAAATAGCGACCGCCATCGATGAGTTATTGATGTTCATTGCCACAATAGCAAATTTTATCAATTATTTCGCGCGAATTTGGCTTATTTTCCGCGATGAAACAGCGATAAAAAAACTATCAAATTGAGCAGAAATAGTTCACTACAGGGTTTCCAACCCTTAACCTTCAGCTTTGTAGTCTTTTATTCTACCTTTGCGCCACCGAGTCTTAGATATAATCCAGTTAAAGCGCCTATCAACTCACACTCTCTTTTGAACGCTACTAGATTGAGTTTAACCTTCTTAATTTTAGTACTGAAATTCTAAGGAAACATTATTGAAATAGCTCTGAGTTACCGCAGGTTTACCTATGCAAAACTCTCTGAATTATACATAAACCAGCGGTGGAAAATAGCGATCACTGGGATACTACAGAAAACGCGATAGTTAACGGTGAGACTTCAACTCGGTTGTTCACTTAGACCTGAAAAGCTTCCTTTGGAAACCGGGATATGACGGTATGACGTTTAGAAATTATCATTGTTACGAAGCATTGAAACAAAGTATCGAACCTGTTTCATGCAAAAAAGTGCTTCAGAAGGACTTAAAAGCATTAAAATATTCATCATACAAAAAAATCCAGAAAGTGGAAGCAAACCATAAAAATTTTTCAGTTATTTTTGGCGAAGTGCCTTGTTTGGAATCATTCTGAACTATTGATTTGCAAAGTACTTTTTTGTCGTCATATCTGCACTTATTTATTAATAATTGAATTATTAATAATTGAATAGTTTCAGTGGCAAAAAAAACAAAGTTGCAGCAAAAATCAATGTAAAAGCAGCTAACCGGGTTGACCAAAAAAACTATTCAAATAAATTTGATATATGCAAAATTGCTTGACACAAACCTTTCAGACACTTCCACAAATACAGTAAAATTCATGAAATGACTCTGATTAGCTTTTTTATATACGTGGAATTTTTCTGAAAACTAAAAAATAAAAAATTTGAAAGCAATTTATTATCAGCTGTTGCGGTTTGTTCGTAACCGAGCAGAAGGGACAAAGACCCTGGTTACATTCAGCGAGAGTCACTAAAAGTTGGACGGACTTGCATGTGCAATTCATTTGAAGATTCATTGAAAAAAAAATAAGAGAAAATATTTTTACACAACAAAATAAGGGAAATAGCAAACGTTCGTAAAAATTTTAAAAGAAAGTTCATCAAGCATTGCTCAAGCATTGCTCAAAGCCTACAAAAAAGTACAGGACAAACAATATTTTTTAGTTCTTTAATAAAAAAGTTTTGGTAAACGGAAAACCATTCATTTTTTGTGGTTCCAGGATTACGTTTTCGACTCAAAATATTGATTATTGCATGCAAAAGAAAATAAAAGAGTTTCCTTCAGTGCAACAATTGTCGGAAAAGGAAAATAGGTGTTAAAAATTGATTATACTATATTAGAAAAAAGTTTGAAATGTGTATGCGCAGCCATTTTTCATAGTTTTCATCATAAAGTTGTGTGATTAGCTTTTTCGGTCTATATTTGTATTTGCATTTTTAGCTAGCGTATTAATAGATAGAAAAACAACAGATAACCTATTTTCTGGAAAAAAACACATCAGCGCACCAAGTAAAGCGATGAACTTTGGAGTCCAGTTGATGAAATTATTGCTTAAAAAACTCCAAAAATGAACTAAATTTTCCTTCATTAATTTCAAACATTTTCTCAACTTAATAAAATTTGCATTACGAGGTCAAATTGTTAGTTTTGTGATTTGTAAGCAGATTTTGCAACAAAGAAGCTTTTTTTGTTCTTCTCTTTTTTTGTTTTTTCATTTTCTTTGATCTTTCAGACAAAAAATTTAACAAGTTTAAAGATTTGTCTTTGAATTCCAGGGACGTAAAAACACATTGAGTGCCAATCCAGTGAAAAGTTTAGCCTCGTATTGAGTATATTCTTTTTCTTTTAGTTTCTAAGATGGTTTCAAATACTAAAAGTTTTTCAAAAAAGTACAAATCAATTTTTTTATGAAGCTTATTTTTTTGTTAGGACTTGAGAAACACTTTAACGCCAAAAAATCTGATAACTTTTCCGTCAAGCCTCTCCTCTCAACTTTTCTCTCAAATTAAAAGAAAGTTCACGGTTTTTGTATACTCAACAAATAACAGGTCGATTCAGCTTTTTTGCGCTAAAGTTGTTCTGTTTAAGTAATATAGTTTGATTTTTGAGTGACTGTTTTCAAGAAATCACTTTCATTCATTAATTTTTCATTAGATTAGTCTTGTAACTGAAAAATGAGTACCAACACAAACTATAAACTTGGAAGCACATTTTTTCATTGATTAAAGCTAGTATGTGAAAATAAAATAAACTGTATCTCTAAATTTTAAAAGTTTTAATGCAATTGCAAAATTTATAGCAGTTAAGTTCAATGTGAGGTTCCAATCACTTTGAGGTTCGATTTTGCTTAATAGTTAAAAAGTAAATTGTAAGGTACCGCGTCTTTTTCAACGATTGCTCCATAACATTCAGTTTTGGTCAGCTTCTCGGATTGCGTAACGCTACAACGACGTAAACTAAGTGTTCCCTAAATTTTCAATTTTTCATAGTTTTTCTATGTTTCAGAGTTCATAAAACCTTAGAAAAACCTTTTTTCATAGTTTCCATCATAAAATTGTCTGAGAAGCATTTTCGGAAGCATGTTTTTATTTGCATTTTTAACGTGCATGTGTTGATTGTAAAGAAAAAAACAACAGATAACCTGTTTTTTGGAGAAAAACACATCAGCGCAACGAGTAGAGCGATGAACTTTAGAGTCCAGTTGATGAAATTATTGCTTAAAAAACTCCAAAACTGAACTAACTTTTTCTTCACCGTTTTTGGAAAACAATTTCTCAACTTAAAAAATGGCATTACGAGGTCATACTGGTAACTTTGTGATTTGTAAGCATATTTTGCAAACAAGAAGCTCTTTTTGTTCTGCTCTTCTTTAAAAAGCTGCTATAAATTTGGCAATTGAATTAACATTTTCTTAATTTAGAGATACATTTTATTTTATTTTCAGATACAAGCTCTAATCAATGAAAAATTGTGCTTGCAAGCTGATATGTTTATGCTGATATTCAATTTTCAGTTACAAGACCAACCTAATGAAAATTTAATGAGTAAAAAAGAGTTCTTGAAAAGAGTCACTCAAAAATCAAATTATAACAATTAAACAGACCAATTTTAGCGCAAAATGAGTTGATTCGACCTCTTATTTGTTGAACACATAATAACCGCGAAGTTTCGTTTTTATTTGAGAGAAAAATTGAGAGGGGAGGCTTTATCAGATTTTTTGGCGCTAAAGTGTTTCTCAAGTCCCAACAACAAAAATGAGCTTCATAAAAAATAATGAATTGTACTTTTTCGAAAAACCTTAAGCATTTCGAAAAAAAAACTTAAGCAAGTTAAGTTCAATGTTAAGTTCCTAATCACTTGGAGGTTCGAGTTTGCTTAATAGTTAAGGAGTAAATTGTAAGGTACCCGCGTTTTTTTCCACGATTGCTCCATAGCATTCAGTTTCGGTCAGCTTCTCGGATTGCGTAACGCTACAACGACATAAACAAAGTTTTGTATCTATTTTGTGATTGGCTGAAAACGACTCAAACGCTGCTCTCGCGTTCGGGTAGCAAGAAGTTCTGAGATTGAAGTCTGAGATGTGTCGAAAAGAAGAAAGCATGATGATGATGATTGAGCGTTCGGGAAATAGATGGCTTGGAAGATTGGGACTTCTTGAAACTCCGAGAGTTTTGGCCTCCCCTCTTTTCTGATCAATTATGAAAACTCATATTTTAACTCGGTTTTGCTTTCTCTCAGTTATCTAGGTTTCCCTTAGGTTACTGCTAGTTGGGCTGAACATATGTGATCTTTATACTGTCTCTAAATTCAAATTCAAATTCAAAACATGTTATTTTCCAAACATTAAGAGCTCCTCCACATTATCCACCTCCTGCTCAAAAAGAGATGATTTTTTGGGCAAAATAGCGTCTCGTTAATCAATTAAGGAGCCTCATCTTGCAAGGTGTTATAAAATTCTTGCAACTCAGTGGTTTTTTTTTGCAAGACCCTGCACGATGGAGGTTATCTTGATGACAAATTCCGAGTCAACATCTTGCAAAAGAATCGTCCTAAGAATTCCGAGAGAGTGAAAGTAGATTTCGAAACTTATCTATATGATCAAAGATCTCCGCTCCTCTTCTAGAATCTGACCCATACTTATTATCACTGTTTATGCGTGTATATCACGAAATAGATTGCGCGTTAATTGTCCCAAATTGGCCAAATAGGCGATCTTTAAACCGCATTAACTTGACAAAAATTGATCACAAGTGAAATCCGTTTTCAATTTGAGCTCATGAAAACAACAATTTTTGAAAAAAAAAATATATCTGCCAAAAATGGCTAGTTAAAATGTCGAAAAAGATCTGAAAAAAATGCAACAACGAGCAAAAATTTTTTGACACTTTCTTTGAAAACAGTTGTTTTTTTTGTGAACTTCTGTGATTGAAATTCTGAATGGGATAAATATTTAATTTTTGAATCAGTTTAAGCTTTCAATTTGCACAATTGTTTAAGATTATGAAGTAGGACACTCTCAATTTTCGTCTTCGTCGTCTCCGCTATAGCATTCCATTCCGAATGACACCTCCGATTCCATCACGCTAGAACGGCGTGAACAAATTTTTCTATCTCTCTTCTGAATGCCTTGAATTGACTCGCACGCTCTCGCCTTCGAATAGCCAGAAGATCTGAGACTGAGTGTTCGGGAAAGAGACTGCTTGGACAATTGGGCCTTTTCCTGAAGCTTTCATTTGTTAACCGTTTTTTAAAGCTAAAATTGTTGTTACCAAATTTGAGGATTTTGAAAAAAAAAATTGGATATACTAAGCAAACCTTTCTCTATTATCAACTAAAGAATTGTCATCCTTATGAATGAGTGGGCTGTCAAGAGGGAATGGACGTTTAATGTCTTCAATAATTTGACACCCTCGCCACCTGAAGGGTATCACCCCTTAATTACATATTTATCATAAGAATTTTTTTCCAACTAACCCGCAATAAGATTCAATGGATAGTAATCGATTGATCAATAATATTCCATGAATAATAATCTTTAAAATTCTAAAACCGCCTTCAGCACCAACTTTAATAGTGAGGGGTGAGCCTTGCTCCAAAAAAAATACTTTTTTTTTGGTCAAAACTTCCAATTTTTGAAAAGAATATCTGCTTTATCTTCTCGAGAAAACCTAAATTTTGTGTCTTCTTTTTGCTAAAAAACCTTCACTGAAACTAATTTCAACTTTTTATAAGAGCGCCTTCGGCTCTTTTCCAGTTTCCCACCCCCCTCGAAAAATTACAAAAAAAAGTTGTTCAAAAGTTTAGCATGTTAAAAATGCTGTGCAAATTCGTTCACTTGTTCACGCTGACACGTTTTAACGCAGTTTATAACATAAAAAGTCATTTAAAATAGACTTCCATATATTGAATTTCAGAAAACATCAAAAGGGGGTGAAGGAAAACTGGAAAAGAGCCGCGCCTTCGATTCTTGATGACCCCTTCTCATCTTTAATATCACAGTTCTAGTTCCAAGTTAAAAAATGACCGGTTTTTGACATCATAAATTATCCTCCAAATACAACAAAAAATGAATATTTGTAATATATTTTTAATATTATAATAATATTGTTTCGACTTTCGATACGAAAGTAACGGAATAGTTGTGCTCGGGGTGGGTTTTTTTCTTCAGACAAATTTCGACTTTTTAACAAGCTATTTTTGACTGAATTTTTATATTCGAAAGGTATTGTTGTCCTGAGCTTCAATTTGAAAAGATATTTTACCTGTGATCATTTCTCATAAAGTTACGGGGGTTTAAAGATTGCCATTTTGGCCAATGTGGGACAATTAACGCGCAATATATTTCGCGCTATTAACGCGTAAGTGGAGAGTTAACCCGTCTTAGAAATTGTTCCAAAATGGCTGAAAGCGAAATTTATCCTTTTGTACTAAATATGACGTGTGGGGTATGATTTTCATTAAAAAAACTCAAATTTTAGAAAAAAAAATTTCATTTTGTTTCATTTCATTTAATTTTTTAATGTTATTACTGAAACATTAAAAGGCGGTCGAAACATTCAGGGCTTCGCCCCAATACGAGCAGTCTTGTTAATATTATTAATATCTAATATTTATAATAATTATTTTCAATAATGTCAGTAAAACAACAAAAACAATCCTCCAAAAACAACAAAAAATCAATATTTATAATATATATTCAATATTATAGTATGATTAATATTATTAATATAAAATATTTATAATATTTATTTACAATAATATCAGTAAATTATCCTACAAATACAACAAAAAATTAAGATTTTAGAAATACTGAAGAAATTTCAAACCTTTCGCATCTTTCCATACTCATAATTTAATTCTTCGATTTTCTTATTCAGGTTGTTAACCGTCATATTATGACTCGTTTCCATTTTCCGTACATTTCGTCGTAAGCTAGCCTCGTTTGCCGCTTGTCTTCTCGTTCTGAACTCGGTCGAATTTTTTTTCTCCAGTGTCGGTTTGAGTTCGGCCGACAACGCTTGTTTATAGCGCATGGCTTGCTCTCGGCTGCTCTGAAGCACGGCCAATTGAGACGAAAAGTTCATTTTGTACTAAAACAATGTAATAGGTGCTTATAATCAAATGCTGAATAGATCAAAAAAGTATAGGCATTGATATCAAATACTTGAGTTTTTTTTCAGAATTTAGAATTAAAAAAGTCTCAACGATAAACTTTAAGTCTGATCAATTCTTTGTTTTCAGAAAGCTGGGACAAATTACGTTCAACAAGCCAAAATTACTTACTGTTTTTAAGTTTACAAATTGAGTTCTTTTCTTCAATTCTGAAGCACCAACCTCTTTTTATGGCATTGAAATTCTAACGTAAATGCCTGTAAATGTGTTGTTTTAATTTTAGCAGGTGAAATTCGAGCATTAAAATTTAAACG